>NW_020528142.1:1536666-1843333 GCF_003368295.1 Carassius auratus
CGTGGAGATGTATCTTCGGATGTTTGAGGCCACCGCAGTCCGGGAGGCGTGGCCAGAGGACGAGTGGGCCCGTCTCCTCGCGCCGCTGCTGACCGGGGAAGCGCAGCGGGCGTATTTCACCATGACGGCCGAGAGAAGCCGGAACTATGGAGAGGTGAAAAAGGAAATCCTAGGCCGAGTAGGCCTTTCCCCAATCTGTGCGGCGCAGCAGTTCCATGACTGGGAATATCGAGCTCGACAGCCCGCTCGCGCCCAGGCGGCCGAACTATCCCGGTTGGCCCAACATTGGCTGTTGGCCGGGGGTCCCTCCGTACACCAGGTAGCTGAGCGTGTGGTGATCGACCGACTCCTCCGCGCCCTTCCCCGCGCGTTGAGGCAGGCGGCTGGCATGAGGAACCCCACCGATCTTGACGGGCTCGTGGAGGCCATTGAGCTGGCGGAGGCCGCCCAACACCGGGAGATAGGGGAGCGAGCGCCGCCTTTTCCCCGAAGGGTGGTCCAGGAGCGACGCTCGCCGGAGGGCACCCAGCGACCCGTGAGCAGGCCTGCGGTTCCCGGCCCCCAGGACGAGCCAATGCCCACCGAGCCGCCGCGTTCCCCAGGACGGACATGGCTAGCAGGCTGTGCAGTCCACGGTCCAGCGCCGAAGGCACCACGGGCCAGGGTGCGCATCAACGGCCGGCCATTCGTCGCCGTCCTCGACTCGGGCAGCGGGGTAAGCCTGATACAACCGACTGTCCTTCCACCCCGAACAGGTTCCAGGGCCCGGCTGGCGATAACGTGCGTGCACGGGGATACCAGGCATGTGCCGGCCCGGAGAGTGACCATCACCGCGACACCTGGTTCCTGGCCCGTCGAAGTGGGAATCGTAAGGAACCTACCGGTACCCGTTCTCCTCGGCCGGGATTGGCCGGGGTTCGATCAGCTCCTCACCTCCAGCACACAGCCTGCTAGCCCGGCCGGGAACCGCCGACGCCGGAGTCCAGCAAGGCGCCCTCGACGAGGCCCCGCGCTGCTAACGTCAGACAGCCCTCGAGGAGGTGAGTCCCCCTCCCAAAACTCTAACCTGTTCTTCGATGTCTTCCAGCAGATAGCGGGAGGGGGACGCTCGCCAAAGAGCAGCGTGGGGACGAGCCCCTCAAGCATTGCTGGTCTCAAGTGCGGGTGGCGGAAGGGGAGGATCTACAACCAGCTCCCCACCCCACACCCCACTTCATCATCCAAAACGGCCTGCTCTATTATGTCGGCCAGCGGAGGGGGGAGGAAAAGACGCTGTTGGTGGTACCGCGGAGTAAAGTCCCGGCGGTCTTGGAACTCGCCCACGCCCACCCGATGGCTGGCCACCTCGGCGCCCAAAACACTGTGCAACGGATCCGGGACCGCTTCCACTGGCCAGGACTGGAGGCGGATGTCAAGCGGTACTGCCAAGCGTGCCCGACGTGCCAACGGACCTCGCCACACACTCCTCCCCCTAGCCCGCTGATCCCGCTGCCGATCATTGAGGTGCCCTTCGAGCGCATCGGGATGGACCTGGTGGGGCCGCTGCCGAAGTCCGCCCGGGGGCATGAACATATCCTGGTTATCGTGGATTATGCCACCCGCTACCCAGAGGCCATTCCCCTCCGCAAGGCCACCGCCAAAAACATCGCCCAGGAGCTCTTCCTACTGAGTAGTCGGGTTGGCCTACCAGCGGAGATCCTGACCGACCAGGGCACCCCTTTCATGTCCCGGATCATGGCTGACCTCTGTAAACTCCTCAAAGTCCGACAGATCCGGACCAGCGTATACCACCCACAAACCGATGGGCTCGTGGAACGCTTTAACCAGACCCTGAAACAGATGCTGCGGCGTGTCGTGGCCGAGGACCGACGCGACTGGGACCAGATGATCCCGTATGTGCTGTTCGGGATCCGGGAGGTGCCCCAGGCATCCACCGGCTTCACGCCCTTCGAGCTCCTCTTCGGCCGCCAACCCCGAGGGCTCCTAGATGTCGCCCGGGAAGCCTGGGAACAACAGCCTGCGGTATGTCGGACCACCGTCGAGCACGTCAAGGCCATGAGGGAGCGGATCGACAGGGTCATGCCATTGGTCCGGGAGCATCTGACCAAGGCCCAGCAAGACCAGCAGCGCCTCTTCAATCGGGCTGCCCAACCCCGGGAGTTCCAGCCGGGAGATCACGTCATGGTACTGGTCCCCACCTCAGCCTGTAAGTTCCTGGCCCGCTGGCAGGGCCCGTACACGGTCACCGAACGGGTGGGACCCGTCACCTACAAAGTGCGCCAACCTGGTCGTCGAAGGGAAGAGCAGCTCTATCATATAAACCTGTTGAAGCGCTGGGTGGGGACCGGGCCCCAGCTCTCGGCCCTCGCCGCCACCTCTCCCGTGGTTGTGGACATGGACCCCCACCTCTCCGCAGCCCAGAAGACGGAACTGCAGCACCTGGTCGGTCAGTTCTCGGATGTGTTCTCCCCTCTGCCAGGGCGGACGGCCGTCATCCAGCACGAAATCCGAACACCACCAGGAGTCATCGTCCGGCAGCGGCCCTATCGTGTCCCGGAGGCTCGGCGACACGCAATCGAGACAGAGGTACAGGAGATGTTGAAGCTAGGGGTAATTGAGCCCTCGCGGAGTCCATGGTCCAGCCCCATCGTCATGGTCCCGAAGCCCGACGGCACCCTAAGGTTCTGTAACGACTTCCGCCGCCTAAATGAGGTCTCTGAATTCGATGGCTATCCCATGCCCCGCGTCGATGAGCTCCTGGATCGACTAGGAAGGGCCCGGTTCATCTCAACTCTCGACCTCACCAAGGGGTATTGGCAAGTCCCCCTGTCTAAGGATGCCAAGCCGAAGACCGCCTTCTCGACCCCCAGTGGCCACTGGCAGTACCGGGTCCTTCCCTTCGGCCTGCACGGGGCCCCCGCCACATTCCAGAGGCTCATGGATGTCCTGCTGAGGCCCCATATGGCCTACGCCGCGGCCTACATCGACGACGTGGTCATCCATTCAGAGACCTGGGGGGAACATTTAGAGCGGCTCCGGAGGGTGCTGCTGGACCTCCGCCGGGCGGGGCTCACCGCCAACCCCCGGAAATGTCACCTGGCTCTCTCCGAAGCCAAGTACCTGGGCTTCTGCGTGGGACGTGGCCTCATCCGCCCCCAGGAAAAGAAGGTGACAGCTATCCTCTCGGCACCGCGGCCCTCTACCAAGACCCAGGTACGAGCCTTTTTGGGGTTGGCAGGATACTACCGGTGTTTTATCCCTAACTTCTCCTCCTTAGCCTCTCCCCTGACAGATCTGACCAGGAAGGGGCAACCGGAGAAGATAGCCTGGAGTTTAGAAGCGGAAGAGGCGTTCCAGCAGGTGAAGTCAGCCCTCACCACGGAGCCAGTCCTGCGAGCCCCCGACTTCAACTGCCCCTTCCTGGTGCAAACCGACGCCTCGGACACCGGGTTGGGAGCCGTTCTCTCCCAGGTCCAGGACGGCGAGGAACACCCGGTGATCTTTATTAGCCGGAAGCTGACCCCGACCGAACAACGGTATGCCGCCGTGGAGAAGGAAGCGCTGGCCGTCAAGTGGGCAGTCCTGGAGCTCCGCTACTACCTCCTCGGACGCCGGTTCACCCTGCTGACAGACCATGCGCCACTGCAGTGGATGGCCCGCGCAAAGGACACCAACCCCAGGATAACCCGCTGGTTCCTTGCGCTCCAGGACTTCCACTTCACCATACAACATCGGGCGGGGACGGCCAACGCCAACGCAGACGGTCTCTCCAGGATAGGGGCAGCTTTCGCAGGTCTGTCAGGCTCCACTTCCCACCCTCCCCATATCTCCCCATTGTACCGCAGGCGCAGGTCGACGCTTAGGGGGGGGGAGTGTGACATGCGTCCCGAGCGCTCGTCAGCGTCGCCCTGGCAACACACGAGAATCACCGGCACGAGCTCATCACGGGCTGAGCGGCCGCACCTGCAGCTCATCAAGAGGAGCCTTCTTAGGCAGAGGAGGAAGACAGAGTGGTGAGGAATGTCTCCCAACAAGGACGCTAACCCTTTCCTCCTCTGTTACAGAGAGCAGCGTGTGACCGTCAGCCCCACTAAGGAGAGCACAGCACGGGATCCACCACTCCGGACACAGCGAGCACAAGGGACTTGAAGCGCCACAGGAGAGCACCGCCTTCACCAAGAGCACCATTGTATTTAATAAATCCACCCTTCGGGGACCTTTTCTGTCCATCGGTTGTCGTGTAGTTCCTCACCCCGCCACAATATATATATATATATATATATATATATATATATACACACACACACACACACACACACACACACATTTTTTTGTGAAAAGTGGGGACATTCCCATAGGCGTAATGGTTTTTATACTGTGCAAACTGTATATTATATGGCCCTGCACCAACCCTACACCTAAACCTAACCCTCACAAGAAACTTTTTGCATTTTTACTTTCTCAAAAAAAAAATAATAATAAAAAAAAATCATTCTGTATGATTTATAAGCATTTTGAAAAATGGGGTCATGGGTTATGTCCTCATAAGTCACCCTCTCCTTGTAATACCTGTGTCATACCCATCTCATTATACAGAGCTGTGTCCTGATATGTCACAAAAACAAGAGCACGCACACACACACACTATTGGTCAAAAGTTTGGGATCAGTAAGACTTATGTTATTTAAAGAAGTCTCTTACACTCATCAAGGCTGCATTTATCTAAAAAAAAAAATAAAAAAAATAAATAAAAGGATTTCAGGATTCATTGATGAATAAAAAGTATATAAAAAGAACAGCATTTATTCAAAATATAAATCTTTCTAACAATGTAAATCTTTGCTATCTCTTCTTAATTTATAATGTGACCATGTGACACTGCAGACTGGATAAATTATGCTGAAAATTCAGCTTTGCATTGCATGCTTAGATTTTAATGTACTCCAGAAAAGCAGATTCATTTTAATTTTATATTAAAAACGACAAAAAAACATCTTTCTGACCTTAAACGTTTGTACAATATTTTGCATTAAAAAAGTGTCTGAAAAAGCTCTGCAGTATTTCAAAGATGTGCAAGTTCATCAACTGAAACACTGCACTGATTGTAATGGAATCAATTAAGTTTTGAGACACTGTGACACACAACATACATGCGGTGCAGATATTATATCCCTAACCTGCCTAACCATAAACCTAACCCTAGAATCTGATTAGTTGATGAGAATATTCTTTCAGGACCAACAAGATGTTGATTTAGCAACATGTCCTCCTTGTCTACAGCACGTTAAGCTCATTAACTTCTAATGTGAACAATGATAAGAGCTATAGAAACACCAGGGGAAAATAAAGAAATCTTTTAATAAAACTTCTGCCTACCTAGAGGTGCACTCATCAAATCATTATAATCTATTTAAGTGTTGCAGTGGTGTCATTATCTTAATGAAGTTAAGAAGAAATGCAAAAAGTTAGCTGCTGATGGGATTTTCTTTTTCATCTCCAAAACAATAATTCCCTATTACCTCTGTAAACCTGTAAGAGGATAAAACACTCACTCTCCAGGCCTTGCATTAAACAGATGACTAAGCACAGCCTATTTATCTTAATTAAAGCTCCTCTCAATCAGCAAGAAAGACAGGGCCTCTGAGGACAGGGACCAGTCACACACACACACACACACACACACACACTTATTCTATGTTCATGGTCACATCTATTACAGTTGACTTGTGAAAGAGATGTGCCCTTCTGACACCCTGAAGCTTTGCTGTTTTTATTTCAACCGGAAATCAATTATGGCCAGATGAAAATCCAGCCGTATGTGAAAACACTCACTGCACTTTTTCACCTTTTACTTTACAACTTTTATTTCAAAGCTTCTCTGTCTTGAGATGGATAACTTAGACATGGTGTTTAGTTCAGCTAATATAGACACATTTTAAATAGCAGAATGCAATTATTATTATTTTTGGTAGCGGCTCCTTATTCAAATGTCTGGTGTACACAGTGTAAACTATTATTTTTTTCTAAATTGTAAATAAAACTAAGATTATTAGAGTACATTTGACAAGAAAATACTATTTCAGTCTTTTTTCTAAAATAATAATAATACTGTTAATAATAATAATTCAGTGTGTTCGTTTTTGTTTAATTAATTCTGAATTGTACTAACACTTTCAATTTCAGAGTAAAAAAGATTTGGTAACACTTTACAATAAGTTTCATTAGTCAATGTTTTTTTAACATGTGTTTGTTAACGTTAGTTAATGCACTGCGAGTTAACATGCACTAACAATGAATGACTGAATTTTTAACAACTAATGTTAACAAAGATTAATAAATACTGTTATAAATGTATTGTTCATTGTATGTTCATGTTAATTAATACATTAACTAATGTCAACAAATGACACCTTAATATAAAGTGTTACCAAATGTTTTTAAACAAAATGTAAAAAACTAAATAAAATCTCTCATATGAAGAAGTTTGACAAAATGTCACAAATAAAGGCAAGTGCAGTACGTTTAAGTACAGGTATTCTCTTGAACAGGTTTATCAGATGAAATTTTAAAGGTGCTGTCGGAAACTTTTGTAAAAAAATATTTTTTACATATTTATTAAACCTGTCATTATGTCCTGACAGTAGAATATGAGACAGATAATCTGTGAAAAAAATCAAGCTCCTCTGGCTCCTCCCAGTGGTCCTATTGCCATTTGCAGAAACTCCATTGCTCCCGGTAAAAAATAACCAATCAGAGCTGCGGTCCGTAACTTTGTTTGTGTTCAAAATGTAGAAAAATTTATATAATAAGCGAGTACACCATGAATCCATTTTCCAAAACGTGTTTTTGGCTTGTCCTGAATCACTAGGGTGCACCTATAATAAGTGTTTATATTCGGACTATTTTAGATTGCTTCGGGGGTACCGCGGCACCCAGTACCTTTGTGATTCTTCATAGACATAAACAGAGAGAAGTAGTTCCGGCTACGATGTTCTTCCGCAAGACGCAAGCAGTTCTGTTTATTAACCGCCAGAGCGTCAAAAGTTCCCTACCGCAGCTTTAATAAAATGGTAATCAACAATGTATGTTTAATGCTATTATTAGCTATTTTAAAATTATGATTTATCATTTATCATTTAACATAGCTCACACATTGTTAGTCATACTGTAACCATTTAAGGAGCAGTGTGTAATATAGACACTGTAGAATAAAATGTAACTCAGGCAAAATATCTGGCATAAAGGAAATGTGTTGCTGAGAATTCTTGCATGAAAAAAAGTGTTACACTTTACAGTAAGAGTATATTCATTTGATAATTGTTAATGCATTATTAATTTATAAATACTGTAAATTATTGTCCAATCATTATTGATGGCATCTTGAATGCACAGAGATACCGAGACGAGATCCTGAGGCCCATTGTTGTGCCATTCATCCAAGACCATCACCTCATGTTGCAGCATGATAATGTACACAATCTGTACACAATACATGAAATCTGAAAATACTCCAGTTCTTGCATGGCCAGCATACTCACCAGACATGTCACCCATTGAGCATGTTTGGGATTTAAAAAAGCATGTTCCAGTGGTGATCACACCATATACTGACTGGTTTTCAGACCTCCCCCCCAGTAAAGTAAAACTGCACACTTTTTAGAGTGATCTTTTATTGTGGCCAACCTAAGGCACACCTGTGACTAATCATGCTGTCTAGTCACACCTGTGCCACACTTGTGAGGTGGATGGATTATCTCAGCAAAGGAGAAGCACTCACTAACACAGATTCAGACAGATTTGTGAACAATATTTGAGAGAAATAGGCCTTTTGTGTACATAGAAAAAATCTTAGATCTTTAAGTTCAGCTCATGAAAAATGGGGGCAAAAATATAAGTGTTGCATTTATAATTTTGTTCATTGTACAAAGATATTTCAAGTAAAAAAGTATGGGATTATTAAAAAAATAAAACATGTTTACTCAGAGGTGTCAGAGGTGAACAGCAGAGCATCAGTCTCACATGCTGCCTTTTCTGATCATATTTCTAAGTAGAAAAACAAAAACAAATCTTCTTGGAATTCAAGAATCAATAAATTCTATGAGCTGTGCAAACATTCGAAGTCCAACTAACAACATCATCTGTTCCATGCAAGAAATATCTTTAGAGAAAGTTTAGAACAGGAAGACTGCTACAGGGTAGCTGGTCCTATCAATAATATATGAGAGGTGAAAAGGGATTTTGTGTAGCAAACAACAACCTCAGGAGCAGCTAAATGAATTACTGTGCAATATTCATGTTTGGTTACATGTTGGATGCACAATGT
The DNA here is from genome assembly GCF_003368295.1 of Carassius auratus. NCBI lineage: Eukaryota > Metazoa > Chordata > Actinopteri > Cypriniformes > Cyprinidae > Carassius > Carassius auratus. The sequence continues at coordinate 1,544,990 of NW_020528142.1, forward strand.
CACCGTTGAGTGAACAAATCATTATACAATATCAATGTATTCAGTTCAATGTTTTCAAAGTTTGAAGATAAACATTTTAAGTTGACCAATTCGCACTATTTATGCCATTTTAATCAGCTAGTCATGCAGAATGATTCACTTTCACAGACTAGTATAATTTAGCTCTTGGTATAGGCCACTTACATGCATAAAAGCTATTTAATGTGTTGTTTTTTTCATTCTGTTACATTGAAGCAGGCTTTTATCACACCACCCTTTAAAAGTGTGCTATCAAGGCAGCATGCTAATTTCTTTTTCTGTCCAGTTGCCAAATAATGATCAAACAAGCACAACCTCAAAATGTTTTACATAAAATCAGTGATATAAAAATGATTATAAAATGATATCATAATTGAGATGTCCAGTGGTATACACTCAAAGCTGAAATGAATACTTTTTATTATAAAGGAATAATTCACCCAAAAAAAAAAAAAAAAAAAAAAGAAAATTGCTGAAAATATTCTCACTTGCTCACCAGTGAATCATCTGCAGTGAATGGGTGCCGTCAAAAATAGTGTCAAAACAGCTGATATAAACATCACAAGTAACCCATACATCTCCAATCCGTCAATTAATATCTTGTCAGGTGAAAAGCTGCATGTTTATAAGAAACAAATCCATCATTAGGATATTTTAACTTTAAACTGCCACCTCTGTCCAAAATACTAGATTCTGACGGCACCAATTCACTCCCACTGGTGAGCAAATGATGTAATGCTACGTTTCTCCAAATCTGTTCTGATGACAAAATCAAACTCATCTACATCTTGGATGCTCTGAGGGTGAATACTTTTTTTTTAATTTTAAGGTGAATACTATTCTTTGAAGATCCTTAAATATTGATTTAGAATATTACTATTATTTATTTATTTATTTCTTACTCTGTAAGCTTACACATTATATGCAGAAGTAAGTTTCCTCCTCACGATCTCCCCTGCATTATCGAGTCAGGAATGCTTGTTGGCAGATCGAAAACCCTGTGATTTCTGGCTCAGCGTGTGACTCGCACACTCATATCATTCATCTTGTGCACGATCCTCCCATGTGATTCAAGCCTTTTAGATTGCTGACACGTGTGTGTAAACTATCGCTGTTAGAGGCTCTGCAAGCGCTACTGAAATTTGTAAAACTGTACAGGATTCATTTAACTCTATAAGCACAGCCCATGATTAACATTGCTACTGTGACATTTCATGCATGGTGAATTAAATAAACTCTTAGTAACTTTTGCATCCACAAACTTATTCAAAAAGGCCTTTTTGATATACAAATAATATTTAATATAAAGAAGAAAAAAAAAAAAAACAGTTCCACACTATATTTATAGCACATCGAGCAGAAAAGCTATGATTATTTTAAGCTGGCACATGGGAAGGATATTTGGTTTGCGGTTAAAACCACTTTAAAGGTATTTGATAATGTTGTCATGGGGCACCTACTGTATGCCTTGATTTAGTGCTTGGATAATTCTGTGTTTTGAATAATTGAACAAAAATGGTTTAAAATTTTCTTAATGCTTGCCTTAAATGTAAATGGTGCTTTGAAACTCTCTGGAAATATCAACTCAAGAATCTTCTTTAAGACTGACTTTCAGGCAGTGCCAGAAGGAATATGAGGAGTCTTTTGGGGGAACTATTGAGCAGAATAAATTTAAACATCATAAAATGTGTCAAAAAGCAAGTTATACATTCGTATCGGTAGCTGAAATCATTAAATCATCTTGAATATTTGAAAATAAAAGAAGGTGTTCAAATTCTGAGGAAATCTGTCAAGTATTCTCAGAATTACTGTGGGTGCAGATTCTATGCCTTCTAAAGCGATGCATGCATCAATTTGTCTATTAGATGCTGTAATGCATTTGACTGTTACAGACATTCCACTGTGGCCCAAATCAATGCCTCAACATTTAAAGTATTTTAATTAAAGATCTGCATTTGCTATTTCCTATTAGAAATGACATTTAAAACAAGGTTTCAATGTATGCAGCATTCACATTTTTGATTAACCCAATATTTGCATTTCAAAGCACCTTTCACATTTAAAAATTTGACAAAATAATTACAAAGAAGCCTACTATATATATATATATATATATAGAGAGAGAGAGAGAGAGAGAGAGAGAGAGAGAGAGAGAGAGAGAGAGAGAGAGAGAGAAATTGCCTTGGAAGAGCAATCCTAATGCCTCAAATCTCGGTTCCGTTTTTTGTCCAAAGTGTTATTCTGTGAAATATCGTTATGATAAAACCATTAAACTAGTCAATATATGAGCAGAGTCGATTAAGACATTTAAAAAGGCATTCAACAATTCAACAAAAGTTAATGATATATTATAATAATCTCTGTTATTATCAGGTGTTTTTGAGGCGTTTAGGACTTCATATTAAACAAATTCAAACATCATGCCGAGATGCTGAAAAACTCTAAAAGTAAAAATTATTCGAGTGACTTATCAACCATATGATGAGAAGGAAAAAAAGATAATAAGATGGGACATTTTTACCAATAGAAACAGAGTCTCTTCCGCATTTGCAAACATTCTTCTACATGACTTCACAGCATAATCCTTGTCTTGGCACTGTTTTTGTCCTTTGCAAAAAGCCTGGCTGATGGATGAGGGTGAGAAAGGTGAACCATCGCTCAACTTGGATGAGATGGATTGCAACAGCTCACAGCATTTCCCATGTCACTACCACCTCCACTTTGGTTCTGAGTACTTCGTATAACAGTGATTGCAGCGGTTAAAAATGACCTAGATGAAAAAAGGAGAATTCAATACAGCATCCCTCTTCAGTTCCACCAATCCCCAGATAATAACTCAAAAGCTCATACTTGCCTGCATGTCCTAGACAACAGCATTAATTGCTTGCAGCCCCGTGTCTAAAGCTGGTCAATGTGCAGCGTGCATGTTTTGTAGAAACTTATGGCAGTGTGCTAAATCCGATCTGGTTAACCTCATGGCCTCTGAGTAATTCCTTACATAATGAAAGAGGATGAGTGGAATCGGAGATCTGGCAACTGAAACCTGCCTTGACAGCTGTGGAATCATCACTGTGTCACTGGGCCCGTTTTCACTCAGAAAGGCAGCCATTTTTAATGGAGATGATTGCAATAATTACATCCTGACATATTCCAGCAATTAAACATCACCGGCATGCAGCTGATTACTAATGAGGAAACTGACGGAGCGAGGTGGTCTTGCTCATGCAGAAGACAATAATATGCCGGACTAAAAATGGAAAACAAATGCAGTACATAACCGATAGGATAAGTGGATGTGATATTACCAAATTCAAAATGAAAAGACAACAAATAACCTACTTTAATTTATACTGATCTTTTCCCCACCTGTTTGTAGAAACCTATACAGAAATGTAATGTATGGCAAATATTGTGAAATATCAAGAATGATACTGCATTAAAATGTTACCTGGAAGGAAATTTATAATTTTCACATATGTATTCTCTGAGTAGATAAATGGTTGTAGCATGTATAAAATTCCCATAGTAAAATGTATAAACAGTTGTGCTCATAAGTTTACATACCCCTTGCAGAATGTGCAAAATGTTAATAATTGAAACAAAATGAGAGGGATCATGAAAATTGCATGTTATTTTTATATATTTATTACTGTCCTGAATAAGCTATTTCATATAACAGATGTATACAAAAAGCATATTTCTTGACTTTGGGCCATTACTCAGTGTGTTTCCACCGCGGGAACCAGGATCTTTAAAAAGTTCTAGGTAAAAGTTTGCGCCTCAGAAAGTCCCTGATTGCGAGGTTAGTACTTCTTTAAAAGGTCCAGAACATATGGGGGTGGGAAAATTAACTGCATTTACTATGTACAGATAAGTGCATATGTGTTATGTTTATTGTTCTTTAATTCTAACATTATAACATGAATTGCAGTGAAACTGTTATACAGTTTAATTTATTTATACGATAGTCAAACGTTTCCCACAGACTTTATTTGTGGTGGCATACATATACAGTATGCAAATTCATTATCTGCCAGCAGACTGATCAAACAGAATCAAGGATTCCACAGAGCTGTGTAATAATACAATTTACAGCAAAGACTTAGAAATGTATAATATTATAAATGAAATAAAATGTATAGAAACCTTTATTTCATTGAAGAAGACCACCAATTCCAGGCCCGGCACCACAAGGGGGCAAAAGGGGGCAATGCCAACCTCAGATCTGACTTGTGCCCCCTCTGTTTCATTTTTGTATTCAGAGTTAAAAATAAAATGTTCAACCTTTTGAGTTAAATAATAATTTAACCTTATCCCAATGGGATTTAGAATGTTCAGTGTTGTGACTCGTGACATACTGCCAGATTCAAACGATTTGACAGATTCGCGTTGGTTGGCGCTGAACCAGAGACGGACGAGCTCAGCGCTGTTATAATCACAACTATGCAGTGTTTTCAACCTCATAATGTTTATTTTAGATTTCATACATTTAAATAGGATACACATAAGCACTGGTAAAACAAAAGCCTTCATTTGGAGTGTGTGAAAGCAGCAAAAACAATCTATCCATATATAATTTGCCGACGTGTGTTTTTCATATGGGTTGGATAAACACAGTGGAAGTAGGCTAACTATAAAGTTTACTCTATTGTTATAAAGATTTTTAAACGACCAAACACACTCACTTACACATACTTGAGAATCGGAATATAGGATAGTTGATGACATGGTAAGTAAGTTTGTGAATATTTCGAATAAAAAAGGAAAAACGAAATGAAGGATAGCCTACACCTGTTATACAGTGTTATTATTGTGGCTGCGGTGTTTTACGTGACAAATATGACGCGTTGCCATGGGAACATTAAGGGGGAACGTTCTAAAATAACTGTCGCCTTGAAAAATCATCATTACACTGTTTAACATTTACTAGTCTCTGGTTACCTGCAGTTGCATATGGACTGTTTTAGGGAGCGCTGTATTTAAAAATCTGTCGTTGCAAAGCGAGATCTCAGTGTGTATTAATCATTGATGGTATAATAAAGTTAAGCCCCCTTAACAATTTCACATGCCCCCTCAGTCGTTTCATCCTGCAGGCGGGCCTGCCACCAAATCAGTGGTGGTGCTGAGAACCGCGTTCTCCCATAGAGGACTCAAAAATCCTGCTCTGACTGTATTTCTATAGTCTTCGCTGTAACTCAGCAACTCGTCGGAGACAAGCACAACCCAGCGGTTGGGTAGAAAAAATAACCTCATTAAAAATGACCCAGCAACTTAGTTACAGAAAAACTACCCAGCACACGGATAAAAAATATTTAAAACAACCCAATAAAATGACCCATCAGGCTGAACCCAGCATTTGGGTGAAAAAAAAAAAAAAACACCAACAACATGTTTTATAGTGTGGTTGTTTGGGTTTGTCCATACCTTATTCTTATCCAGTGCTGGGTTGTTTTTTACCCAGCATTTTTTAGTGTGGCATCTACCATCAGGTGCTAACTGGACAATGCTAAACAGCCAAAGCTTTAAATTCTGTCATTGTTTACTTCGCTTCTGTTATTTCAAATCTTTTTTTTTTTTTTTTTTTTTTTTAACGGCAGTAACAAAAGGGTCCAGGTCTGCATAACAAAGCCTATTTTTGAAGATTCCATGAAATAAAGGAAAAACAGACATACAGGCTAAAACAAACAATCTAGTGCCCACACAATCTAGTGCCCACACAATTCCCCAACACTGCTGACACCAACTGAAAATAATTTTACTTATAATAACATCAAGCTTCATCTTACCAAGTTAGCTTGTCACCAACAGCACATTTATCATGTATTTGGTTGATTATGTACTGACTTAATTATTTAGGCAAAATGTTAAATTGTTACTGCTTTTACAGAGATAAACGCTTTGATATCTGAAATCTGTGATCATCGGCAGTAAGTTCCAAATCCAGGTTTTCCCAAGCCAATTAATTAAGCTGTAAATGTAATGTAAATAATCACTCGCAACTTTGGAAAGAGAAAAAAGCTTTTTTTGGTATTCAGATCATGTCATATTGTATAAGAAACTATGTATGATTTTTAAAACATTCAAATAAAAAATGAATTTTAAACAAATCCAACTCTACACCTCCTCACTGTCCACACTGACTAATATCATGTGTGTCTGAAGTCTTGTTTAGCATGACCTCAACCTGACAGAATCAAATACTTACTCAAATGCAGATCTTTTTTTTCTGTACTGCTGGTGAATTTGTGTTTGTAAAAATGATCACTTCACACTGGTGGTGGACAAATGGTTGAGACAGCAATCTTGGGGTAGCTCTCAGTAATGAGAGAAGAGCAGCCATCTCCAGTGCTCACAGCACTGTCAGCTGCCTGCTTAGATTTTTCTCAGGTTTTTGACAGGCAGACAGCAAGAGAAAAGGGGAAGAAAAGTGCACATTTAAAAGATGATTAAATGGTCTAAAATTCTTGATAATAACCTGTTATGGTCTCACCAGTCCCAAGGCTATTTCTTATCAGATGCTGCAGGACATAACCTGCAGCTAACCAAAAGAGGAGAAAAACGGCACAGCGAGTGAGGAGGATAAAAATCTGCACAGCTCAAACAGACAGGTGGAGTCGCCCATGAGAATCTCCCTCTCTGTACAAACATGCTGAAGCTCAGCACAAAAGAAGAGTGTTTTCTGCTTACTAACCCTGATGGGAGGAAGTCAATCTCTGGACCTTCTCAAGCAGTTCACGGTGGTTCACTCCTGCTTAGCAGAACATTTGTCTGGCATGCCGATATATTATTCATCTGGACGGGTTTGCAGCTGGATTGGTCCCTGCCATGGCCTGTTTTCTCTCTGTCCGTAGTGATGTTCTGATGGCTTAATGATGCGACAGGTCTCTGGGAGGTGGTGGATGCATCTGGCGGCCGCTGACACCTGCCAAAAAGAGAATCTCCTGATGGAAAGAGAGCAGCTGCACAGCAGATGCAGGCTAATAAAACACTGCTCTTTACTGGCCTCTGATTGGCCGGCACATGACAGAGGTGACAGGGAAACAGCTCTTTGTTTAAGCGTAATCACCAGACAGGATGCCGAGGAGAACAAACTGATGTGTTTAACTCGTCTTCCTGTCACACACCTACATTTGCCTGATAATGCCAGTGACACTAAGTGTTTTGATTATTTATTATGTATGCTTACAATCCATTAAGCTTCTGTTTGTATATCAAATTACAATATATTAAATTTACACAACTTCTCCACCTGGTGTAATGGAGCACTGCTAATGCAGTGAACTGGGGCTAAACTGAAGCACTACAGAGAGGTCTGTGGTTTTAAAGTCACCACAAAACTGATTAATTTCTTCAATAACGTGTAATAAATAAAAGCATAATGGATTATTATACTTCGGTTGTTAATTGGAGAGATTTTTGGTTGTTTTATCCAGCAGTCTATCTATGAGCATAATATACAGTATCTAGCCTTCTGTTAAAACCTGTTAACTGTCACTCACGTTTTTGAAGATAGACATGAATGTGCATGATACAAACATAAATTTTTATAATTCATGACTGAAAACATTTTGTAACATGATTTTGATGTACCATTTACATGGTAATGCAATGTCTGATTTTAAAATGGATTTTGAAGGATGAATTTTGAGATTTTATGTTTTCAAGTGATATATAACTTCTGATGATTCCTAAAATGTGATAGGGAAAAAGGCAACGAGGAAGTCTTTTTTTTAAACAAAGGTCAAAGCTCCTTTTGTAATGTAGATTTCTGAGGGTGCACTCTTGTCATAAATTCATCTTTTACTTTTCCTACATAATTTTTAACAAAAAAATATTGGTACAATATATATTTGGGAGTCTTAGACCTTTCCAACGATATATAGTTTGTCAAGATTAGATTCGATTTGATTGTGATATAGTATAGTCAACGTAGGTGTCCCGTATACGGGACGGGGTGACATTTAACAGGTTAAGAAATGTTAAAGGAATAGTTACTCAGCCTCATTACTCATTACCCATGTCGTTCCAACCCAAATTGAGATATTGTTGATTAAATCTAAGAGCTTTCTAACCCTGCATGGACAGCAACACAACTACCATGTTCAAGGCCTAGAAAGGTATACAGACATTGTCACCATGTGACATCAGTGGTTCAACTGTTATGATATTGTTACTATTTTATTGATGCCTCTAATACATTTCTGACCATTGTGTGTGGAAGTTGTGTTGCTGTCTATGCAAAGTCAGAAAGCTCTCGGATTTCATAAAAAATATCTTTTTTTTTTTTTTTTGCGTTCTGAAGATAAATAAAGGTTTTATGGGTTGTTCAATATCATGAGGGGGAGTAATTAATACATAACAATTTAAATTTTTCTATTTAAGATGTAATTTTACAATATGGAAGAATTTGTCCATAGTCTATTTATTATTATTATTATTATTATTATTATTATTATATTGCATGGACAAATTGTTCGCAATAATATGCATTTACAAAATAAACAGAGTCCCCTTCAATGCCAGACTATATATATACATATATATACGTGCCTTTAGCTTAAGACAGGACTTTCTTCAGCAAATTTTACTGAAAAATTAGGTCAGGGCTTTTTTTTTTTTTTTTTTTTTAAGGCTTTTTATAAAATCTTTTTATAAATTTTTTTTGGAAAGAATCACAATGTGAAGGAAGACACAGACAAATTGTGAGAGATAAAATGTAGACAGTTTTATGTGAAATTATCAGCCTTTCAAGTTAGATCAGTAATAAAAAATCATGAGAAAGAAATAGTTTGGGGTCGAGAATCAGCCTCATTAGTCTGAGCAAACCAGAGTAATCTTTTTGTGTTAACACATCAGAGAACGGCACAAAAATTCCTCAGCCAAAAATCACAAAATAATTTGTCTCAAATTGGCATGTCTTACTTCAGTGCTGATGGAATTTCAGTATTCTGACTATTACAGAAACAAGATGGGAAGAGACAATATACACCCAGCTTTCAAAACTGTTTTTTCCCCCACTCGAAGAGCTTTCACTGCCGACTGCTCCATCAAAACACAATCTAACAGTCATGCAAACAAGCTGATGAAGCACGACACTTATGAACATTTCTCTCAGTGTGTGTGTGATTCTTGAGATAGTTATGATAAAAAAAAAAAAAAAAAAACTTGGCAATTATAATGACATTTTGTTTGGACAGCAGCTTCTTTCAGTTTATCAAGCAACTTTCTATTCTTCATGACTGTGTTGAATACAAATAGATTCATAAAAGGTTTAATTTGAAACTGAATTAGAATAAATATATCTCCCCTATTTCCATTTTGAAATATCACAGCAATAAACAAAGTAGAGCTTTTTACATGGCCCTGTCAGTGTCATTTATTTTAAGCATAATTAATAAGCTTCACTCTTCATTTAATTTTTCATAAAGCACTTTTTTGTGTGTTATATAAAAAATGAAATAAATAAATAAATTGTATTTTGTATGATTACTAATATACAACAAAGAAGTTTAATGAAAAACAAAATGAAGAGTGAAGTTTTGTTTGCTTGAGAGGCCAGCTGTCCACAACATACGAGTACAACTCTGCCTGCAAGTCAGCGCTGCAGAATGTGTTTGAGGGAGAGAGAGATATGAATATGAATGAGGAGCTGTTTTCTCTCGACGTCTCCCTGCTGTGCTTAAACAATGCTTGCCTATTGAAAAAGCCAGACAGGTGCATATTAATATGGTCACAAACGCAGCATCTGCAACTCTGGCTCTTCTTATGCAGCTAGGCACATGTAATTGCATATTTATGGCTCCTCACAATTTCTCAAGTGACTTTTATGACAAGGGAGGGTTTAGAGCGCAAACAAAATAAACTCTTCTGTCTATCCGATAGAGTCGTTTCAATTACTGACAGCGTTGGCATGTGTGTTTTGATAATGCTTTCAGTGTGTTTATATAGTCACATTTTCACATATACATAAAAATCATAAAAATTCTTAAAACCCCATTTGCAAAAGTACTATTGCAAAAGAAATATAACTGAATCCATCTCTCCACACTCTCAATCAATTGCAATTCCACAATTATATATGCAGGACTGGGGTAACACTTAAAAATTAATTTTATTTATTTATCTAAAAACAAAACAAGAAACAGGTGCATTTTTTTTAAATTGACACAAATAGATGTGTGAAAAAGTGTGATTAATTAGTTTAAAAAATGTTATTGATTGACAGCATTACTATTTATTAAGGATATTTAAAACATGTATTTATTTTATTTTTAAATGGCACTCCATGCTTTATATATATATATATATATATATATTAATTCTATATATTAATTCTTTTTTTTCTTTTTTTTTCTTTTTATTGATATTGTAGTTTATCACATCCAAAATCATTAATTTGCTTCTCTGTGTGATAGAATTTTAGTGTTATGAATCTTGGAGCTGTCCAATTTTTGAATATTTAAAAAATAAAATACTGATTTGCATACATTTGAGTACTTTGTAATACATATTGGGCACTATTTTAATGATCTAAACACAAAGTGTAAAGCTCACGGTACAAGGAGCTATGTATGTATTTATGTATGTATGTGTGTTTTGAGCATTTTGGCAATTGTCAGGGACATCAGAAATCTCCAATTGAGAATTTTTTTATTTATTTTTTGGCTGCAGCTCCTCTTTAAGCATCCTTTTTAACCTTTTTTTTTATTATATATACCATATTTGTTCACAATTCAAAAATTGAAGATAAACTCTTTTTAAACACACACACACACACACACACACACACACACACAAACACAAAAAAACACCCACAGGCTTCCCACCTAGAGCCAGCTGTGTGACAGTTTTTGTGGTCTCATCCAGAGCTTCCATGGCCACAGTCTCTCGTGCGCACAAAGCTTTTCCTGCCAACGTGTTGTGTAATGCCATTGCCCCAGAGCTGTGCAGCAAATCTGTGAGCCGCTGCTGTCTTCATGGATGACTGGCTGCTTCCACCGCTGTAATCATAAAACACATATGCAAAGCACAGAGGCTCAGTGACATGCCAGCTCCCTCCGATACACAGAAACACAGCTCATGGACACAACTGATCTATTAACAGCAAAATGATCCACCAACACATGCTGATTGTTTTCAAAAATAAGGATATGTCATGCTCTTACACTTAGCTTTTCCATGCTTCTCTTACGAAATACTGACATTTCAGCAATACAATTTTTCCAGAAAGATACAGGAAATGAAAGTTTTGTGCTACAATGGCAATTCATGGAAATATCGCCCCAAATATCTGCATGGCACATTAGCATAGAGTTTCATTCATTTGGTGTCTACTACTGAATTCTCAGATCATTCGGTGCATTCTTACACGGACTAAAACACTTTCACTGGGTGTTTATGGACACACTTTACAATGACGAACGATTCAGTAGAGCACGTATCCACAGGCTGTCTGATCAATCGATAAGGAGTCCTGCAGTTCCAGAGCCATCAATCTCCACTCAGTGTGTGACTTAAATCAACAAATTGGCTCTGATTCCAGGAGGTAAAATGCTGATGTGGGAGACTCAGCATGTCTCTTTAAACAAAGCATCTGTGGGGAGAGAATGAGAGAGAATGAAGCCCTAACAAAGAGGAAGAGCATCTCAGCAAGACACAAACCAACAAATGAAAAAAGAAAGACTATTATATTTAGTAAGTGTTAATTAATTGAGGCAGATTTCAATTAAGAGATTTTAATTACCAATTGATAATGGAGTATGAAGAATCTGCATGACTTACTTTCTTCTGTTGAACAACACAAAAGAAGATTTGTGAAAATTTATATATATATATATATATATATATATATATATATATATATATATATATATATATATATATATATATATATATATATACTTTTTTTAGGTCCATACAATGACAGTCAGTGTTCCTTTGTTTCCCTCAGAATAAGAGAAAATCATACAAATGCAAATGATTAGAAATTTTCATTTTCCGAGTGAACTATCCCTTTAAAGGGGGGGTGAAATGCTATTTCATGCATACTGAGTTTTTTACACTGTTAAAGAGTTGGATTCCCATGCTAAACATGGACAAAGTTTCAAAAATTAAGTTGTACATTTGAAGGAGTATTTTTGTTCCAAAAAAACCTCTTCCGGTTTGTCACAAGTTTCGGAAAGTTTTTTTCGAGTATGGCTGTGTGTGACGTTAGATGGAGCGGAATGCGCGCTCCAGTATAGCAGAGCACTGAGAGGCTGAGCACAGCCTGATCAGAGCGAGAGCGTCGCGAAAAGTCACAAAAGAAGTGTGTTTTTGGTTGCCAGGGCAAGACAACCCTGCACAGATTACCAAAAGAGAAACAGCATTAAGGGACCAGTGGATGGAGTTTATTTTTACAGAGCATCAACGGAGTTGTGCAAGTGTTTTTGTTTGTTCCCTGCATTTCGGATTGCACATCGTTTATTTCTTAAGGATAATGCAGTCCCAACGGAAAAGGGTCACGATTGTGTGTTGGAACCACATGCGGTGAGTAAAACTGCTTCAAATATCTCTGTGTTGTTAACTTAGCTATCAGCATGTAAGCACATCAAATAAACAACATACGATGTTGTCATCAAACTGCACTTTCCACATGTACAGCTTAAAAAAAAAAAAAAAAAAAAAAAAAAAAGACGACATAAAGTGGAACTTAGTCATTTTCCAAAACCGCTAAGCAAATATATACAGTTTCAGTACATACCACATAGCATACCGCCTGTGCTGATGCTGCTCTTGTTAAATTTCAGCTCTGGATCTGTGTCACAGCTTCCACATGCTCTCAACTCAAAAGCCTACTGGCGCTCGTGATTCTTTAGCTCCGCCCACACGTCACGCCTCTAGGCGCTCGTGTTTTTCCGGGAAAAATCGGTACAGACTATCTTTCTCTTATAAATATAATAAAAATAAAGACTTTTTGGAGTTATGAAGGATGCAGTAGTACTCTATAGGTACTCAAGATTAACAGGAGATTGAGTGAAAACGAGCATTTCACCCCCCCTTTAATGACTTAATGTACTGATGATAATTTGTGTCTAAATGTACATGTAATGTGACTGGCTAAATGTACATGTAATGAAACCTGAGAGATTTCTGTCCTTCCATTGAAAGTCCATTCCACACAAAAAAAAAAAAAAAAAAAAAAAAAACTGATGCTTAGAAACGTTCATAAAGAGAACATAAAATAAGTCCATATGAAGTCTTATAAAGAAACATGATTACTTTATATGATGAATCGAGTTTAACACACATTTTATCATACAGTATATACTGTACGTCACACTTTATTCTAAAGTCCAATTTTCGCTATTAACCCACAATTAACTATGCATTTTGCCTCAGTAAACTCCTAATGTGTAGCTTATTAATAGTTAGTAAGGTAGTTGTGAAGTTTAGGTATTGGGTAGGATTAGGGATGTAGAATATGGTCATGCAGAATATGTGCTTTATAATTACTAATAAACAGCCAATAAGTTATTAATAGGCATGCTAATAAGCAACTACAGTAGTAGAGAGAACTGGTCCCTACAGTGATGACATATTTTTTATTATATATAGTAACCATTCTTATGAAGCAAAAAGGAATTTGAGATTTGTGTTACATTGCAAATTTAGTCAGATGAAGGGTTTGCATGCACAGAGAACAGCCAGCAGCTCTTCTAAACCAAAGTGTTGTGTTCTTAACACCAACTTCCATGCATTCCAGCAGAAGGGCAGGGTACAGTCTTCCTCTACACTCACACATACAGTAAACCCAATCACCCTTCATTTGTTCTTGTCATTGGATTATAACAGTGGCCAAACGTGCATACCTTGCAGTGGTCACAGAACACCTTCCTGCTGTTTAGAAATGAGGAATTCCCATATTTCTACAGCATACCTACACCCCGTAGGTCTATGAGGGTCTCTTCTTATTGCCTGGGCCTATAACGCCAACATATCAAGGAAAGAGAGAGAGAGAGAGACTTGTAAGCTATAAGATGGAGATCTGTGAGAGGTTTCTGGGATCAATAGACTAAAAATTATTTTGTAAATAAATAAAAAAGTTGTGTGTGTAATATACTTACAGTTTTTGAATTAAAATTTTGTTTTTCACACCATTTAGTTTTCAATGTACAAGATAAGCCTAACTAATAGCATTTATTGTATGGCAGAATGTACCAAAAATAGTTTTTCATATATATATATACTGTATATATAAATGGTGTAATTCGATATGACTTAGAGAAATGGTCGGTAAGTGATTTTAACAATGTGACATATTGATGAGTGATGTTATCAAATTGTTAAGATCCCATTGCTATAACTGTTGAAGTATTTTGACATGTAAAGATTGGCTCAGGTCACTACCATTTTAAAGGAAAAAAGGGACACACACACACAGAAATGCGGTCTCCTCCTGAGAGCTTGAAATATGGGAATAAATAAGCACAACAAAATCTACAGAAAATTCAAAACACAGGCCTCTCTGGATATTTTTTTGTCATAGAGTGCAATGGACTAGATAGATTCACTCACAAATGAAGTTTCACACTCGCAAGAAAGGACCATAGCTCAAAGTCATGAAAGAGTGTGTGAAAGTAGCTCTGAAAAGAACCATGTAGGAATTCCTAACTTTGAAATAAGTGAATAAGGAGGAGGAGAAAGGCTTTAGGCAATGTACTGTACAAACATATTTTTGGAGACAGGTTAAGCAAGTGAGATGCTATTGAACAAGTAAGTTGCTTGTGGAATTTCAAAGCCTAGTGGGAAATCGTTCTCTCATGGGAGCCTTTCTGTTAAAAATGGTTTAATGTGGTTCTCTGCATGGCATTTCTGAAGGCTTGTAAAATGCATCTCATGCAGAGAAATATAAAACTTCAGTGTTTGAAGAAAACTTAATGCAGTCTTGAGTCTACTGTGTTGTTTATAGAGATGCTTTATCAAACTTTTTCTACAATTGTTTTGAATGGAGACCAGCTTAAATTTAGACATTATCAATCTTTTTTTTCTTTTTTTTTTCTAGGTCCAAAAATGAGTAAATCTTTCAAAAATGGACAGCAATAAACTGATGTTGGTAGTTTCAGTTATATCATCTTAGAGTTATCTGAATCATGTAAGAATCATGCATTTGTTTAGCTAATAAAATATTAAAACTTGATTCAAAATGGTGAACACTTCACGGAAGCTTTGCGTTCAAATATTTCAACTCAAATCAATATTTTGCATATAAGTATTTACTTATGTGGCAAGTAGCCATGTAATAAGTTTAAAATAAAAAATAAATAAGTTTGACGGTTTTCATTCTGAAATAGTTTGAAGTTTAAAGTAGTTTAAAAAGCTCAAAGCGTGAATGCTTTGAAGGCAATACAGCATAAAGATAGATAGATAGATAGATAGATAGATAGATAGATAGATAGATAGATAGATAGATAGATAGATAGATAGATAGATAGATAGATAGATAGATAGATAGATAGATAGATAGATAGAGAGAGAGTAGTTAAAGCCACCTACTGTAATATAAAGCAGGGCCAAGCCTTTTTTAAAGCATCACACTATTTGGCATGGTTATATATAAAGTGTTTAGATAACTGTGTGTGCATTAGTATTCCATGGCAGTCAGAGCCAAAACAAATTGATATGTTAGCGGTGCAGCACAAGTCTGGCACGTCAGAGTAAAAGAAGCTGCCTCCCTCTTTCTTTTGTAATGGAAAGGCCCCATTGCAAGACAAGAGGGTGATTTAATCTATGGACTCAGAAGACAGGCAGTTGTAGAACAGAGGTCTGTTTCCCACTGATCTATAAGGGCTCTGCCGTGATAGCACTGTAGATGTTTACATCATCTTTTGTGCTACGCGATTGGCTCTCAACATCCACAGCTGACTCATTTTATTAGCATAGTTAAGGATGAACTAAAACACTTTCAATTAGAAGTTATTTAGAGCTGGAAATGGAAATCCTAAATGTTTACCGGCTTAAATAAAAAGATACTAGTTTTTTAAATGAACAATTTGTTACAGTAGTCGCTAAACTAGAACACTGAGCAAGATGCATGAAAAAGCTAATAATGACTTAGACCTTTTCCTCAGCACTCCGCACATGGTTGCCCCAACGGGATGCGCAGCAGCAGTAATTAGATGATGTTAGCGTCAGTGTCACTGCCCGGGTTAATGAGTACCTCTATTTACCATTAATATGGCTACCTGTTCTCAGCCCGGAGGCTAACGCTGCAAATTTAACTAATTACAGAACCTCGTAATACACACCTTGACCTAAAACACACAATGCTAATCCAGTTACGCAATTTAGTTGCTTTTAAAGAACGCTTATTACTTCAAGGATTGCTATGCTGTAGATGCTTCCACAAAAGCAAAATCTTGTCTTGACATTTTGCTATATAAAGCATATCTGGCACATCTAATGCTGAGCTTCATGTTGAGCCATTCTGTCTTGTTAGAAAGAGGTGTGTGCCTTCATCTCAAAATTTAATTTTGTCAGCTGAATGAAGTCTAACTGAAAGGATGAGTTGTGTTTTGTGAATAACATGTTTGTCTTCTTGACATGAGAATGTGAGGGATATTACTGAGTGGAATGGGCAAAAAAAAAAGAAAAATATATATATTATAGTTTGCTTCACAGAGAAGAATTACACTTAATAGATTGAAATACCGCAGTAAATATCACCAGGTCAAGGGTTGCACACAAAGGTACCTCCGAAAGATTTCTTGCAGGCTTCTGTAGACAGGTAATTATGAGTTAAAGTAAGAAAGTAAAACTGTGAGTCACAATTGTGAGATATAATGCAATTACCAAAAATAGTCAAAATTATGGAATGTCATTCACAATTAAAAGACTTTATGAGGTATAGCCTAAAGATGCACTTTGAGAGAAGACATTGAGCGAAGTAGCAATTATGCAAAACAAAACCATGAGTGTGAGATATAAAACAGTTACAAGAAAAAAAAATTAACAATTCCCTATTTTGTTATTTGCAATTGCTAAAAAAAATGTGACATCTTTCGAGATATAACGGTGCACTGTGAGATACAGTATCAAATATATAGAGAGAGAGAGAGATGCCCAGCCTTCCCTCTCCCTAGACACTTCCTCCAGCCCTTCTTGGGGGATACCGAGGCGTTCCCAGGCCAGCCAAGAGACATAGTCCCTCCAGCGTGTCCTCTGTCTTTCCCGGGGCCTCCTCCCGGTGGGACGTCCCTGTAACACCTTCCCAGGGAGGCATCCAGGTGGCATCCGGAACAGATGCCCGAGCAATGCCTCTCGATGTGGAGGAGCAGCGGCTCTACTCTGAGCTCCTCCCGAGTGGCAGAGCTCCTAACCCTACCTCTAAGGAAGGGCCCAGCCACCCTGCAGAGAAAGCTCTTTTCATTTTTTTTTTTTCTGAGACAAAACAGTCTTCCAAACTATATGCATAAAAAAGGGTCCACAATCGTGTCCTGCAAGACATTTTGCCATTTATTCTGGCCAAGGACCACTCCTGAAATATAAAGCAACTGACCACAATTTTTGCTTTCTTTTTATTTGCTGTTAATGGGCAAATTTATCTGAAATAAATTGAATTAAAACAACAGAAGAAAACTAAATCAATCAATCAATCAATCAATGAAACCTTCACAAATCTAGTAAAGTGTTTATATTTTCAGCTTGGTATCTTGCAAACACAGGGTGGTTTCCAGGGGGCCTTATAAAATAACCTATGGGGCCTTCAACAATAAAGCTGTGTCAAGCCAGCCAATCAGAGTTGACCACATGGAGAAAGTGCTTTTCAGATCTGTGTTCAGGACCATAGACATGCTGCTTAAGGCTCAGAACCTAAGCATCCTTTGGGATGCAATCGTGGATGCAGGACCTAAAGTTGTAGGCTGAATAGGATATTACTTTCACCAATGAAATATATGAGAACCTTTCAGTTAGTGAAGAAATATTGTATTGCATCTTTATAAATTTCATTTTCAGTCACCAGGGGATTAAACGAATGAAAAATTCTCACATTTCTAGAAGTGCTACTCCCACATTATTAGAGAAGAGATGGAAAGTGTATAATTAAATATCGTTCCAAATAGCAAAGTCCCATATTGCCTTAAAAAAAAAAAAAAAAAAAAAATACATATTTTACATATATTACATATAAAATTACACACAGAAACACACACACACACACACACACACACACACACATATATATATATATATACATATATATATATATATATATATATATATATATATATATATATATAGTTTCTCGTCTTATGTTGAAGATGAATGTAAATAGCTAGGCCAATTAATTTTATATTACTGTAAAGCTCATCCTGCATTGTAGCTGATCAATGCAATATAAGAGTTGTAGTTTTTCCCTCTTTGATGTTTTCTGCAATGAACCCCCCCTCACCCCAAAATGAATCCCTCATATTAATAGACAGTGTTATCCTCAGCTAGGTGACTTCTATGGACTTATTTGGCGAGATAAAAATAATTACCAGCCATTGATTCAAAAGTCTTTTCTAATGTTCGTTATTTTCCAGACTGACATAATGGGATTCTGTAAATGCCATCAGTGCAGCCATTTGTGTTGCGCTGCCACAAAAGGAGGCTGGTTGATTGGCAGATGAGAAAATCATTATATTGAAGTCATACATTAATAATCCTCCTACTTTATCTGAAGATATGGGGACTGTCAGCAGCTCCTAGCACATCAAATTAAAAATGGATCCATGCTGGATGCAAGCAGACAGACGGTGTCCACCCATCTACACAGAGAGAAAAAAAAAAAATCTGTATATGTGAATGACTGAGAGAGAAGCAGAAAAGAGCTATTGATCGCACACAGTCTCTGCATGATGAGAGCTATTTTGTGTAACTGACAGTGTGGGCTTATCATTGAAGGCTTATATTCTACATTTAATCATTGTTTTCTTTCTTGTTCATTTTTTTCTTTTTTAGCTATTTACATTTGATACCATATATTTTTCTGTATTTGTTTGCTTGTGCTCGCACACATGCACATGTAATGTACACGAGTTTGAACATGCATCAGTGCCTTGATTTACTCATTCTTTGCTTGGAAAAGAAAATAAGTTGGAAAAACCTTTGCAGCAATGTACAGTTAAAGAATAAGCGGTCACTGCCCACATGGCTGAGAGAGACTTTTAGATGATAATGACATTGACAAACGACTGTAATGAGAGGTTAATTATTAAGTACATCTTAAACTAAGGGCTATGTATGAGACTGCAGTTTGAATAGATAACTTTTCTTTGCATGATACACTGACATCACAGAAGAGCGCTCTTTCATTGTAAGCCTGAACATTGTACATGCAGTCGATTCATGTGTCACTGAAAGGAAGAAAGGCTTTAGGGAGTGTGTGTACATGTCATTGTGGGGAAGTCATGGCCTAGTGGTTAGAGAGTTTGACTCCTAAACCTAGGGTTGTGGGTTTGAGTCTCGGGCCATCAATACCACTACTTAGGTGCCCTTGAGTAAGGCACCGATCCCCCAACTGCTCCCTGGGCACTGCAGCATACAAGGCTGCCCACTGCTCTGTGTGTGTGTGTGTGTGTGTGTGTGTGTGTGTGTGTGTGTGTGTGTGTGTGTGTGTACGTGTGTGTGTGTGTGTGTGTGTGTGTGCGCTCTTGTGACATATCAGGACACAACTCTGTATAACGAAATGGGTATGACACAGGTATTACAAGGAGAGGGTGACTTATGAGGACATAACCCATGTCCCCATTTTTTAAAACGCTTATAAATCATACAAAATGAGTCAAAATACACAAAGTTTCCTGTGAGGGTTAGGCTTAGGTGTAGGGTTGGTATAGGGCCATAGAATATACAGTTTGTACAGTATAAAAACCATTATGCCTATGGGATGTCCCCACTGTCCACAAAAACAAACGTGTGTGTGTGTGTGTGTGTGTGTGTGTGTGTGTGTGTTCACTGATGTGTGTGTGTACTTTGGATGGGTTAAAAGCAGAGCACACATTTTGAGCATGCTTGGCTGAATGTCTCTTTCTTTCTTTATATATCCTTTTCATTTTCCTGGCAAAACCATCCAGTCCTACACATAATAATCTACATTCATAGACGGCCTAGGAAGTCGGGGAAGGTTTCATTTTATTTATTTATTTTCAAGTTTCATTGCAAGCTGTTCAAAACACCACCATAATAATGATTAAAAAAATGATACATACAATTTTTTTATAGCCCTTTTAAAGTCAGCACGGAATGAAAATTCACACTCTTGGTTTTCTGAATGCATGTTATTGATTTCTATATATTTATAACCTTCAAATTTTTCATCAAAATCCCATAACTCAATCTTCCGGTAAAAGTCCCCAAATTACATTGTTTATTTCTTTTTTGCTAATCCTTTATGGTCTGATATACACTCTTAAAAGTAAAGTGCTTAAAAAGTTTTTCACAGTGATGCCACAGAAGAACCATTTTTGGTTCCAAAAAGAACCATTCAGTCAACGGTTCTTTAAAGAACCATCTCTTTCTTTCCTTTTTATAATCTGTAGAACCTTTTTTCGCAACAAAGATCCTTTTGTGAAACAGATGTTAAAGGTTCTTTATGGAACCATTTAGACAATAAATGTTCTTCTATGGCATCGTGAAGCACCTTTAATTTTAAGAGTGTATGTCACAATCAATGTTGGGAAGGGTACTTTGGATATGGAAAAGGTTACAGATTACAAGTTACCCTATTTCAACTATTTCAATTACTTTATTAAAGTATTATAACTGATGCATTTGATTACTTTTTAATAGTTTTTCAAATATTTTTTTTTTTTTTTTTTTACTTTTGAAACATTTAAAACAGCCAGGGTTAACCTTCTTCAACCCTGATTACTGTCAAACTTTCAAAATCCTGGAATTCAGTGTAGGGTATCAAGAGTGAATCAGACATTTTAAGATTTGTTCAAGAACGTGGTTGAAACACAAATTCCACAGAAAAGCCCAAGACAAAAGATATTCATAAATCAGATTATAGCACCAGTTAGAAGCAAGCCTAACTAACCAACTCTTTCACATAACAGCTCACAGCCTTGAAACAAAAGAACACTTATTGATGATCTCAACTCTGGAAGGCGATTGTCAAATTTAGGGCAAGTATCCAAAATTAATGGTCATAGACGCAGCATTTCATGACCATCTCATGAGGAAAATCATTAGTAGAAACTTTTTTTTGGCGGTTTCCCCACCCAGGACAGGAACCAGACTGAAATTTCTTAGGAGACCTTTTAACCTGGTCTTCACAGAACATGTCCTTATGTCCACAGAATGGCACAGAAACTGTCTTTTACAAATGTAGATGCACCAAAATAAACTCAAAAGGACTTATAAATGAAGATCAGTCCATTGCTTAACTTCATATCCTGTATGCAACCCACACATGTGACTATCATATTTCTAATCACTTATTGTGTATGTATTTTTAATAACTATTGAATAGCTTAAGGGTTTATATTCATGTTTAATATTTGTGTGTCTTCTACAGTATCTTCTTGCTTGAAGATGTCAACTGAGTCATATTCTTGTTATAGAAATCATGTCCAAAATGATTCTCTGCAAGAGCGGGAAAATTCAGACTCAAATGTGATTCAAATGTGTCTGATAAGATAACGTGATTTATGTACTGGGAGGAGAAACATCGCAACACACCCCGAGCTATAATTGGTCAAGGCACCATTTGGGATGTGTCCAAAAACCCAGTTTAAATACTCAGGACAACATCAAATTTAGATTTTAATCATCGCTTTCATCTATGTTTTTTGCCATTATCTTTTGTGTTCTTCGAGCCTCGTTTCAGCGTGCTTCGGCCACCACACCAGCTGCTACTTAGCCACGACGAGAAGAAAACCATATAGTCTTGTTTCTTCTATTCTTCTACTTTATTTTTATTTTCTGTTGAGAGTTTTGTGTTCGTTCTGAGTTGTCTCCGAGTTCACCTCGGGTCTGTGACCGCCTTAGAACTTCAACCAGCCACAACTCCACATCTTCAGTGAACACCCAACCACTGGCTTCCCAAGACGACTTCAACGACTACTGAACTTCCAACATTTTCTGCATCTACGACAACAAAGGGAACCTCTTACACAGGCAATGCATTACCTCCAGATTCTAGTTGAACTGGTGCATTTAATATACATTTAAACCTCACTGAGGAACTCAATTCGAGGGTTAATTAAATGACTGATGGTTGTTCATGTCTATGCAATTGCACATATTGCTGTAAACTTGGGATTTCACATTTTCATTCTCTTAAACTCATTATTTTCTCACTTTCTCTCTTCCTGCAGCTGGTGTGAATGTGTGAATGCTTGTATTCATGTGTTAGCTTAGTTTATATGTCTTAGATTTATCCAATAAAGTCTGCCAATCTTTTTACTGTGCTTATTGATAGTGTTTCCACTATACTTTGGATATTAATATCCATTGCAGAGTTGATGTTATACAGCTCTTTCAGTGAATCGCTGGCTGGCTCAGTTATCAGCCTTAAAACAGTGATTCTGTCCGAATTCCCTTTAAAATCTTAAATGATTCCCTTTAACTTGAACTGACCTGTTTCCCTTACATCAGATATAATAATTTATTTTTAAAGTACATAAAAACAGACTTTAGCAACTCTTTTTACTTTGCAACCATTCGGCCTGTGGTTAAATTCAGACTTAAAATTTTAACAGGATACAGTCTCATAGATATGAGACTGTTTTTGACATCAAAACCTTGCATAGCTGTGGCATGACACACTGATATCTAACAAAAAAAGAAAAAAATGTTAATAGTAAAAAATAAAATGTATACATAAACAGCAAATAAATCAGTTATCAAATAAGCTTGTGTTCTGTGTCCTAAACTCCTGAAACATTGGTGTTCCATATTTTTGAGCAGTCAATGCAATTTTGGAAATAAACCAATCAAATATGTATGTGTGTGAAAATATTCAGATGTAATCCCCCTTTGTAATTGTTAACATTTTTATAAGTAACTAATGTATTGTTTTAATTTTGTAGTACTTTACTCAGTAACTGTAACAGATTACAGTTGCAATTATTTTTAGAATTCTTTTAGATGTAACTAGTGTGGTGGGAGGAGCAAACGACAGAAACAGTGGGCGTGGCGTCAGGCCTCGGAGAGGCTTTAATTAACAGAAAATAAAGCAAAAGAGGGAATAATAGTGGCAAAAAGGGGGAGAGTGTCCAAAATAAACAGGTGATCTGGTGTCCTCGTCGTGCTGCGGAGTTCGTGTGGGTCGGGCAGTGTTCATGGAGGAAGGGTCCAGGTAAGGGGCGGAGTCCGGCAGCCGCACACGCTCCCCTCTTCGGTCACAAATAATATATTACAAAAGGATCTATTGCTGCTACCTTTTGTTCAATCGTTAATATGCTACATTGCAAGAAATCCTTTACAAAGTTCTGTCTCCTCAGTTATTTTTACCAACTGAGGTAAGCTTTAGAGAAAATCCCAGCGAAATGAACTGATGAGAACAATGCACAGCAAGATCTTCATTAAAATATGCTCATTAAAAATGTGTGTTCATTAAAAAAGTTAACAGTTCCTACACTTCTCCAATGCGTTCACTATAAATCTATGATCTCTTTTATTTCTAGCAAAAGAACAATGATATTAAGTTAGAATGTTTTATTTACCTACAGTAAACACATGGTATAACAACAGCATGCATTTCTAAAAATATAATTAAAGATTTGTAATATATATCTTCCCTATTTTCTAGATACCCTGTTTCACTAAGTAATCCAACAACAAAGTTTTCACTATTTTCATAAAATTGCATTTAAAACTGCAGAGCCTCTATAATACAGAGCCTCCACTACACTGCATGTAAAAGGTGGATGGCAGCAGTGTTGCTAAGGTGCAGCTGTTCACTAACATTTTATGTTTTGCAAAGGGCAATTACCTGTGCATATTCAGTTTTGCTGCTGGGTTTTACAGGCAAACATCAAATGGACAAGGCTGTATCATTCTACTCTCATGTTTATGTATTGATTTTTAATTTTTCATCAAGTTTCCAAAATCTCTGAGATGTGTATTTTAATTAAAAAGTGTCCATCCAGTTGTTGAAGGTACATTTTTCAGTAAAATCTTACACCATATTTGATTAAAATGCATATGACTCAAGGATTCAGCAATTTGTTTTCTCCCTTGAAAAAGCAATCACAACTCATTTGTGCTCATTCCTTAAATACATAATTTGCACTTCCCTCCTTTGCCAAGTCAATTCTCTGTAGCGACTTTATATTGCACATTCTTAAATCAATTACTGCAGAATGTAAGCCAACCTCTGTGGAAAGCATGTTACATTTTCTGCTAGTTACTCCTTTTCTTCTAGCCGGAGATCCAATGAGTGAACAGTCAAAAAAGCTTGTCTGTCTGCTCACTCGCTGATCCTAGGACAGCCGGCAGGGTCCCTGCTTGTATTGATTTCCTGTAAAGCAGCATTTGAGCATCTGGTTCTCAGGGACACGAGGAGTCGACGTGTCCTCTGTGCTTCTGTTCAGGCTCTGATGGGGTTCAGCCTCCAAGGAGCACAACAGCACAGAGGATTCAAACCTAATTATTACTGCATTGCACCAGGGGCCTATTGCAGTCATGTGCTGAGGGCAATCGCAAACCAGACTAGATTGCAGACCTCGAGACATATTTGCAAAGAAGGATCTATGGATGAAAAAGCCATCTTGCTTGAACAAATATGCCAAGTATAATTTACTGATATTTAGCCTATTTTACTACTTAAATCCATCTATGAGTCCCTAATTGAATGTTTACAGAGAATTAAGGGGATCCATCTCAGTTCTAACCAATACTGAATGCCAGTGAAGGATGCATACTAATAAGCAAACCCTTATGGAGTCCGTTATTATTTATTTTTTATTTATTTATTTTGCATTTTCTGCACTGACTGGGGTAAAACTTAGTGGAATGCATTTAAATATGTGAAATATGTTAAATGGAGCTGAGAACTACACTCTAATTGGTAGCTGAAAGCATAATTGAATCAGCCAAAAACATTTAATAAATCAACACATGAGGGAATGAGAGACATTTTACTTCTCTGGAAATCTGTAGGGCTTTCTGAATAATTCTGTGGGTGCAGATTCAGTTTAGGTCTGCTAATAAGGCCTGTGACATAGATGTAATATGATATCTAGGTCACAAGAAATAACTTTTATTATAATTATAATATATATATATATATATATATATATATATATATATATATATATATATATATATATATATATATATATATATATATATATATATATATTAATTTTACAATTAATTTTAATAAAAAAGAAAGTAATGACTGCTTTCTTTATGAATATATTTTAAAACGGAATAATTTATTTGCTGCTGAAATAGTATTAATAATATTATTGCTGCTCATTTATTATTAATAAATAAATATTTTCAACTGAACAACAAATTTTTGCAGCCTTGGTGAGCAGTATAAAGAGATTTCTTGCAAAAACAACTTCATTAAAATCTTAAAGCGGTCATATGACATTGCGAAAAAGAACATTATTTTGTATATTTGGTGTAATGCAATATGTTTATGCGGTTTAAGGTACTAAAAACACATTAATTTCCACATAATGTACAATATTGTTGCTCTTCTATGCCCCATCTATCCAGTGCATTGTGATTGGCTGAATAGCCTAAGCGTGATGAAAATGTTATGTCCCTTAACATACTGTGCATTATTTGTCAGAATACCGGCTTGACGAGAAAAAAACAATAAAACCCATTACAAATGAGGCATTTGCTGCATCCAGTGGGGACATAATTACTGATTATAATGACTTATACAGTTTTTTTATGGTTTGCGTTGTGTATTGCACTGTGTCCACATCATGGCGTCGACAACAATCATAATAAAAGTTACACATTCTTCATTTGCATGAACATTTGAGTGGTGTTATGCAAATCTTCCCACAAAATGACGTAGACGTGGGGGCATGTTAAAAAAGGCGTTTTAGGAGGGGTCGACAAGTCTTAACTTTTATAAAGAATGTCACTTTGGATTTGAGACTTTAGTCTTTGCAACTTTACAGATCTTCTTTATGCACCAAGAGATTGTAACAAAGAGAAAGGAAAAATTTTAATCACATCATATGACCCCTTTAATTATTCTAAACTTCTGACTGGTGTTGTGTTTATACAACAGTTCTGTCTGGTTCTCAATTCTGATTGGCTGAGAGCCTTTTGCCAGAGGTGCAATATTTTAGACAAAACTCTAACACCATTTGTATCACTCTACTAGCGGTATTTGTGTCATGGAAGATGCTCAAATCCAATATAATTTTATAAAAAATTATGTTTTTGTGTCACCTAATGTAGTTTTACATTCAAACTAATGTTTTCTGCTGAATATAAGATTGATCTGAAGAATGAATGCTATATGAGATGCAGGTAATCACACTCACTCAGTCCATCTCCGTCTCATAATACTCTAGTGAGCTTTTAATGCAGTAATACAATAAGTTTTTAATAAGGCCATTCAACATTCCTTCATTACTCCTAAAGTGGTGTTTTCAAATTAGTAATGGAGGCTTGGGCTCAGTTGTTAAACTGTCAAAGTGAGATTTGAATCCGTGGCGGAAGGAAGTGGTTCCACGCACAAGGGTTTTTAAGACACTCCATTGTTGTCTCCTTTTAATTTACAAAATTGTGCCATCTAACTTTTGTATAAACAATATCACACTCATAGCTCTGTGATATGGCTATATATCAGCATGCTGTGATTACCTATGGCAGAATCACAGCGGTGCTAATATACAGCCATATTACACTGCTACGAGTATAATATTGCTCATATGTGTGTGTGTCTGTGTGTGTGTGTGTGTGTGTGTGCAGTGACAATTCCACAACTGCCCCAAAACTCTTTCACACTGATTATAGTCAAGTAGATATCCTCATTGTGGAGCCCTGGATGTATCCTGTCATATCTACTTTTGTACAAGCCAGAAATAAATGGTTTTCACTGGCTAAGTTATCTGATAACAGGTTTGCATTGACAAAATACCTGCAGAATTGACCAAATTTTGCTATGTGCCCAAGTAGAATGCATTTTTATCTGTTAAACAGTAATCGAATCATTCGTGTTAGCTGATATATTACAGAACAGAAGGCCCCTGATTGTTGAACACTGAATCACTGAACGAAGCAATGGCCAGGATCGTAAAATTGTGTCTTGGCTGGTTTAGTGAGAGAGACAATTTCTATCATCCCCTGTAGCGAGCAGTTAAAGATCAGGCAAGGTTGCCCAATCATTGCTCCAGATTGCCTATCAATTTTACTCAGTGTTAACTTTCCATGTGGAGGTGTGGGGTTATTTTTATCAGTAGAGTGTAGTTTAAGACACACAGGCACTGAAAGGATTGGATTTAGCTCAATTTTGCCAAATGTGCTGTCAAACCTTAATGAAGCACTGGTTTACTCCTCCAGCTCCATGTGCATTACATTTCGACCAATTAAACCGTGCATGTTGAGCTTTTATCAGATGCTGTTTCCTGTACTTGGGCGGATAATGAACAAGCGCTACATTGGACTTGTTTCTTTAAATCATGGAAAGCATGAAACAAAACCATTTATGATACTTGCTTAACATTTTCGCTAGCATGACCTCATTTTGAATGGCTGTGCTGCTCAGCACAAGCGCTTCTGTCGGAACCCATTTCTCATTACAATTTTTTTCCTCCCTGTAGACAAGAGGTTTGTATATCTTTTATGTGGTTAAGATACTTGGATGGTGTTTGAGAAAAAGTTAAAGTGACGTTTGATTGCAGTCCGTAAAGTACTAGTTAAGCAGTGAATATTGATGAGACGGCAGTAGGTGTACTGAAGCAATGACTCCTCCATTTAAATGCTCTTACAAGTTTGTGATGAATATTTCTGCACAACAGGAGAGAAAACCAGAATCATCCATTGCTAATGCATGTACTGTGCACAATACAAAGAGAATTTCTTACACCAGTCATACAGCAAACCCAGAGATATCTGAAAAGTTCTCTTTCAGTTAGTATAACAGCAGAAGGTCACCACCTTCACTTATTTTCACGCAGAAAAACAACTGGCAAGGAGGAGAGCTGCTTAGAGCAAAAACTGCATGTATCTAATGACTATTTCACAACACAGAGTCAAATAATACTTGCAAATATAGTGACACACACACACACACACACACACACATACATATACATATATATATATACATACACACACACACACACACACAACAGGATATACAGAATGTGATTGTTAAAAAAAGGGTTTGCCTTCTTACCAATAAGAATTCTCTCTTCTCTAAATGTCAACAGGGCAAACTGGAATAACAGAAACATGAAAATGTTTTATGAAATGGTGTGACAGCTGCAGTGGCCCTCTGGAAGAGTTTGTCCTGATGCCTAGCAACCAGTGTTTGGAGACATCCAGTTTCCTTTTTGATGAATGCAGGGTCACAACATAAGACTGTTGCTTAGTTTGAAAAAACTCACTCACCCAGTAGAAGAACCAAGATTTACTCATTCAACAGCATCCTCTGCTGAAATAATCAATCTTCCTCAATCGCGACACAATCCTAACTGCCCCATTTACTCCCGTAAATGTCCTTCGCGGCTTTATAACCCTTCTATCTGGAGCACCAAATGTTGTCAATGTGTGGTCAGTTATAGAAATGGTCTGGCAGGAATATTCCACCTTCTACTAACTGTTTCCTGTCATCTCTCCACTGTCCTCTCAAACAGAAAAAGAAACATTAATTATAATTAAAATAGTAATAAATCAAATATATAGAATTATTCACTAAAATACACTCATAGAACCTTTACAATTCACAACACACGTAAAGAAGATAGTTCCGCAAATTGCAAGGTTTCAAACAGACAGGTAAAACTTACAGGCTGCAGCTTTGAGTTCAGAGACAAATACTGCAAAACTGTGGGAATTAGGATTACATAAAATAATATATGGATGCTTTATATTATAAATATATTTATGTAGTTAGATTTTACAATTATATAGGTATATTATGTACTTTCTCTATTTCTTATTTTATTTTATTTATTAGCTTTTTTTTATATTTATTATTATATTTATTATTTTTAGCTTTAGTTGACCAGAAATCAGGGAATTTTTGTCTAGTTTTAGCCAATGAAAATGTGGTCATATTTTAGCCACGCTGCATGAAGGGTAAACTGATCATCACAATTATTTTGCTCAAATTTCTAGTCTTAATTTCTGATCATGACTTTTAAAATTAACACACTGTCTACATTATGAAAAGTGGTAAAAAAAAAAAAAAAAGATTCTCATTTGTAAGTTACTTTGGATGAAATCATCTACTAAATGAATAAATGTGAACACAGATTTTTTTTTTCATATAAGAGGTTAGAATATGACTATTAAATGCACATTCCACAACAGCTAATATTTATTGTCATTTTCACATAACATATTTTTAATGGAAATAATCTAAAATAGAAATCATTTATAAATGTGGAAGATTAAACTAATCATAAAAAGTAGGCCTTAATGGGGTAGTATATAAAAAGGCTTTTATACCTTACATGCAAGCATTTTTCTATGATATTTCTTGTCCCTTTCTGCACAAACATCTCCTAAGTCAACTGTATTTAGTCTGGCTAATTTCACGGCAGATTTGAGGTGGATAGGTAGATTAATGTAGCATGGAAAAGCAGAGTGGTTGATGTGACCCAAATGCCTGTTCTTAGTCAGCCTCATGAAATGGTTGAGAGACTGGCTGTAAACCCATTTCATGGCCAAATTTAACAGCCTTCCTCAGTCTCCTAAACACACACGAACAACCAAACGTGTATCGTTATTTTTTTTATAAAGTTTCACATAAGATGAAACTGCTTTTGCATGAAATTGAACATCCTGACACTCTGAGAACATCATTTCACACACCAAATAAGAATCTAGTATTTGTCTATATGATACTGTATTTGACCATCAAAGCCCATGCCATTATAAAGTTTTAACAAATATATTGTATAAAGTTCTACCAAGTATATTTGATAAAGTTCTTAAAATAAATAAAAAAATATTCCATGCTATTTTATAAATCCATTAGCTACAGTCACAAAGGCAATATAGTGCCACAAAATTGCTATATTCCTCATTTATAAGAGAAGAGATACCTTGAAGGCAGTCTTGGAGAATACTCCTCAAAAAGTCTATTCTATTATTCAGTGGTTACCTAATAATCTCACCGTACTGTAGCTGGTCAGCGATATTGTGTGGGTGAATGAGATTTTTATTTATTTATTATTATCATTTTTTTTAAATGCACATAGTTGTATACTTTATATAAATTAAAGCACCTGGAGAAGAACTCTTAATGCACTGATCTCTCTGCTCTAATTTAGGTTCTTGATTTAACAACAAAAAAATGGACAGATCATTATTTATTTACTAATTTTTTTCTCTCTCAATACGCAGTCTGAAGTCTTATGAATCTGTAGGCATGTTCATATGTGGCATTTACATATTTGGATTTATGCTGAAATATCATGCGGACAGTATATAAAATGCAGAATTACATAAAATAATATATGGATGCTTTATATTATAAATATATCTATGTAGTTAGATTTTACAATTATATAGGTATATTATGTTCTTTCTCTCTCTCTATCTCTCTTTCTTATTTTAGTTTATTTTATTTATTTTTTTAGCTTTAGTTAACCAGAAATCAGGGAATGTTAGTCTAGTTTTAGCCAATGAAAATGTGGTCATATTTTAGTCGTGCTGCATGAAGGGTAAACTGATAATCACAATTATTTTGTTCAAATTTATAGTTTTGATTTCTTATCATGACTTTTAAAATTAACACACTGTCTACATTGTGAAAAGTGGTAAAACTCAAAAGCTTAAAAGATCAATTCTAATATTAATTCCAATAATTTCCAATTATATCCACAATTCTATTATTTAAAAAAAGAAAGGGAAAAAAAAAGTATATTGTGGCACAAAAGTTCCATGCGTATAAACGTGGATGTCTATATATTTTTTCTCCTTTTCCTAGATATAGAGAGAGTTTGGATATAAAGAGTTGTTTATTTTTAACTACATTTTAGTCTTGTCTTTTTCATTAAGTACTGTATATTGCATGTTGATAAGTCAAAGTGTTTAATCCTGTCAGAGCCATTTAGTTTCTGTCTTATTATCATCAGCTTATCAATTTATATTTTATACGGTGTTATAGTTTTTGTTAATTAAATTAACACAAATATTATATATAACATTATATTATAAATTCACATAAATGTAACCCCTCTCATCAATATAAAAACATTTATACACACAAACACATACAATATTTACATATGCATATACCCCTACATATTATTTAGCCATAGATATAAAGGATTTGTACAAATCATAATGTTGATGTAATGTATATGTAATGCTTTGTATTGTATAATGTTGATAATACATAAAATTCTTATGTTTTACATGCTTTCAATAAGTCATGGGAAAGTGTACATGTGTTAGTACATGTTTTATCTGCTATAACATTGTGCCTCACCCCACACAACATTTTGATCCAGTGTTTTAGTTCACCAGATCAGACAGAAGATTATGTAATGTCTCTTGCATTTAAGTCTCAACATTTGTAGCTCAGGACCACAGCGATCCTTCAAAAAAAGAAATAATTAATTCTTTCACTTCTGTTTTAGAGCGACGACGCAAGCATGAGCTGTTATATGAAACATAATAATACAGCCCTATTCAGTATTGACTGTAATAGACATGATGAATGCAGGGACAGGAAAAGACATTGCATAAACATTGTCAAATATTCCAGAGTCGCATGAAAATTTAGCAAAAAAAAAAAAAAACAAGGGAATGCGATACATAGAAAATAGAGAACAAGATTAATCAAGATCCTAGAAGGAGGGGGTGTATATGAAATGCTGTCCAACGTTTCACAGAAATATTATTCTGAAAAGGTCATTAGACAGCAACTTGGGCAAATTGAAAGCGCAAAGATTGCCATGTCATAAATAAAGGCTTGTCATTTCACCTGCCACCGTGTATGCAGAAAATTCCACCCTGACATTATCCGTGTCACTTGGTCATTACTCTTAATACCAGCGGCTGCTCTGCAATGCAAACTCAATCCCCTGACACCAAAAAACCAATACCCACGTTTCCTGAAGCCCCTCGACACTACTGTCAAAAATGATATGATACATGAAGATTCCTTTGTAAGACTACAAAATGCACCCCCTCCCCCCAGAGAAAATCCAAATCAATGTAACCTTTTCAGTGTTGAATTATGAAGCTGAGGTAAAAGCCTGACTGGATGTCACCAAGAAAATAGCGGTAATTATATGATTAATGCCACATGGAGAATAGCAACGGCCTGGGGAGATGGGAGCAGCCACCTCAAATGTTACAGGATATTAAATAATTTCCATGATCACAGCACAGATAATCAAATTTTATTTATGCAAAACTGCATGTTGGCCCAGCTGTTCTTTGAATCACAAAACTCTAGAATATTTTGTTTTTGTAAAAACAAAGAATATTGGGTATATAAAAAACCCATGAAATGGCTTGGGAAGCACACCTCCTCTTTGTATTTCCAATATTGAAAAAGGAAGCCTTAGTGGTACTTCAATGGTTTCATCCCTTTTAAATAGCTAAAATGCATTAGTTATATCACAGCCATGATCTGCTGCTTTTTCGTCAGTTGAAGTGTTATTAGGCACAAAATAAGCTAAACAGAACATTCATTTGAGCAAAAAATTACATAATAATAATAACAATAATAATAATAACAATAATAAATAAATAAATAAATAAAATTAAATCCAATAAATACAAGTCTATCTATCTAGTACTTTGGTAACAAATGTGATCAACTTCAAAAAGTGAGTGAGAGCACTTTCCTCAGTAAAAAAATAAAATTAAATAAATAATAATAATTCTTGAATTATGTAGGTTTTAATTAAAACAATCTACTGTACAAAAATGATTATAGACAATCAATTGAATAAAATATTTATGTTAATAACTTTGTTTTAAAAACTGTGCTTTCCATGCTTTCCAGAGGCGCTTCCAAAAGTAATTTGATTTCTGATTTTGTGATGTACAAAGTGTAATATATACCTATTATATTAAGCGAACATTAGCTTAGGTCTAAAAAAGGATTCTGTAAATCTTTTTTTTTTTTTTCTGTTAAATCTCATAGACCCCTTGAACTTCCTTGTGGCATAATGGATAAAAAAAAAAAAAAAAAAAAAAAAACTTCTGCATAAACATACACACTATAGGCTATGTACTACCAGGGGCGGACTGGCCATCTGTGTGATCTGGAGAATCACAGAACAGCCGGCACTTCAGTACGGCCGGCCCACCAGCCACTACGAGTGCAGTCATCACCTGTTTTCTTTCCCCCCGCTAATCTGTTTTACACTCCAGTACTGTAGGTGGCAGCAATGCTCCTTTAAGTTGGATGCCAGCTGCACTGGCCGTGGCCACCAAGTAAGAAGAATAAAAAGTGGAAGAGTAGGAAGAAATGAACAGCAAAGACGTTAACGTTAGATAGAAGAAGCATAGAAACAAACAAACAATATGCATAACGCGGTCGCAGGTAAAAAAAAACGGAAAGAAAAGGGTGGGGCCGAGAAGGCGAGAGAGAGAGAAAAAAAAGCGGAATTTAGATACTGAAGCCGCTAAATTTCCAAAACTAACTGAAATATATAGCAATATTTTCCAGAAGCATCACCTCACAGTTAAATATTAGCAGCAGTGAAGTGAGCCAGACAACTATGCAGCAACATGCCACCAGTTATGATGATGAGGGGCAGAAAGATGAGCTGGTTCCACAGGCAGATCCAGATCCAAGTATGGAACATGAGAGGAGAAAGAGAGGTACTTGCTAGGGATGATGTTAGGAAGTGATATTCAGGTTGATACATTTTCAGCTAAACTTAAGAAATATGTTGTGCTTTTACTTAAAAAAATTTTGGTAACATTACAGTTAATGCTTACAAACTTTGAAGATTTTGAATACAGAAGTTACATTTGCAATGGTGTATTTTCATTTAGATGTGGTATTATTATCTGTGCAGTAAGATTAATTAATTAATTACTGCATGAATAAGGATTGTTAAGTAATACATTCATTTTAAGACAGCATGGAATAGATTATATAATATGCTGTTATAACAGCATATTATATAAACTATTCCATGCTATCTTGGAATAAAACCTGTTTAAAAAAAAAAAATCCATTCCATCCTTGTTTATTCAGGTTGAGCTTTATTCAGAGACACCCACTCCAGCTCAACATCTAGTCAACATCAGTGCTATTGCTATAATTTGAATGGTATTGTTTCATGAGCCACAATTGAAGTCTTGTGACACTCATGACAGGCGTTATTGTTGTTTTTGTCGAGTTTACGAGCGACGATTGCTTTGGGCCGGGCCTAGTCAAAGTCCAGGGCCGTTTTTTAGTCCCAGTCCGTCCCTGTGTACTACTGTAAGAAAATATTACTTATGGCTAAAATATGACCACATTTTCATTGGCTAAAACTAGACTACAATTCCCTGATTTCTGGTCAACTAAAGCTAAAAAAATAATAATAAATAAATAAAATAAGAAAGAGAGAAAGAACATAATATACTTATATAATTGTAAAATCTAACTACATAAATATACTATTGATACTTTTTTTCACATTTATTTCATTATGTTGCTTGTCATTTCTAATTGCCATTTGTAATTATTTGTGAAATGTACTTAGAAACTGTGAGTGAAAATTGTTTCTAGACAATTTTTTGCCTTACTGCTTGGGTTTTTCCACTGGGTGCAGTACTTTTTTTTAGTATCACCTGAGTTTCCAAGTGAACCGTACTGTTACCAAAACGTGACGTGTAGACTCTGCTGACTGCGGATTGGCCAGAGAGAATCGTCACTACCTCCATCATTGAACTGCAACACAAATCACAACAGAACCGCTAAATTTAACTATTTTCTAGCATTTTAGATACAGTTGCTCCTTTATGCTTAAAGGTGATTAAGGAAAACACCCAGTCAGACACCGTGGTATAATTAGCACTCTCACACCCTAAAAAGAACAGCCTGGAAAATGAAGAGCAGCTGGAGGAAAACAAAACTAGAG
Organism: Carassius auratus; assembly: GCF_003368295.1. Lineage (NCBI taxonomy): Eukaryota > Metazoa > Chordata > Actinopteri > Cypriniformes > Cyprinidae > Carassius > Carassius auratus. The sequence goes on from NW_020528142.1 coordinate 1,580,233, forward strand.
GTATTTCATAATGAATGGCAAGAAAGTACCCTATGCCACAGAAAGGCATTATAAACTGTTAGATCTGCTTACTTTTTGTCTCTTTTAGAAGAAAACAGACATATGCCCAGGTATTTATTGAATATAGTGGCTAAATTAGCATAAATTAAAGCATCAACAGATGTTGTCTTTTTCCAACAGCACAGCAGTAATGACTTTATGAACTACTTTACATCCAAGATCAATACTATTAGAGATAAAATTGTAACCATGCAGCCATCAGCTGCAGTATTGCATCAGGTAGTGTGCTATAGATCTCCTGAGGAACAATTCCACTCATTCTTTACCATAGGGGTGGAATATTTGTATAAATCATCTAAACCAACAAAGCTACTTAAATAAGTGCTTCCAGAAGTCATAGATCCTATTCTGCCTATTATTGATTTGTCATTGCCACTAAGATATGTCCCCAAAACCTTCAAACTTGCTGTTATTAAGCCTCTCATTAAAAAATCACAACTTGACCCCAAAGAACTATTTAATTGCAGACTGATCTCGAATCTCCTTTTTCTGTCAAATATTCTATAAAAGGTAGTATCCTTACAATTATATTCATTCTTATATAAAATTATATCTGTGAAGATTTCCAGTCAAGATTTAGACCATATCATAGTACTGTGACTGTTCTCATTAGAGTTACAAATGTTCTGCTCTTATCATCTGATCGTGGTTGTATCTCTCTATTAGTGTTACTGGATCTTAGCATTGCATTCTACACTATCGACCACAACATTATTTTGCATAGACTAAAAAAAATTGTTGGTATTAGTAGTGCATTAGCATGGTTCAAATCATACCTATCTGACTGCCATTCATTTGTAGAAGTGAATGAAGAGGTATCATATCAATTACAAGTCCAGTATGGAGTACCTCAAGGCTTTGTACTAGGGCCATTCATTTTCATGCTTTACATGTTACACTTGGGAGATATCATCAGGAAACATAGTGTTAGCTTTCACTGTTATGCTGATGATACTCTGATGAAACATACAAAGTCGAATGCATAGTCTATATTTAAAATAAAAAAACTGGACGCTGAGTAACTTTTTTTTAACTGCCTTTAACTGAAAATTGTGTGTTTACTACTGTCCTTTTGTATTATTGACACACAATTTTCCTATTTAATACTGTAAAGCTGCTTTGATACAATCTGTATTCTTAAAAGCACTACATAAAAAGATAACTTGACTGGACTTCAAAGCTTACAGATATGACTTAAATGCCACAGATCTCTGTTCTTATTCCATGGGGTTCTGAATATGATGCATATACAAATGATGCTAAACAAATGTAAATGCTTTTGATGTTCACCTTAGCACATACAGTAAGCAACCTCTGAGCAGCTCAGTGCTTAGATAATTAGCCTCATTTCATGAAGATGGATTTTTACATCAGCTTTGCATCAGTTTAATTTCTTATTGTGTACAGAATCAGAATTTAAATCAAAATTGTATTATATAGTTAATGTAAAACAAAGATTAGCTGAAAACTACAGCCAATTTTGCAGTCTGAGGCAAGGCTGTATTGAAAGCTGATGGTCATGGCAGTTCTTCTGTAATTAAGCTCTCAGGCCTTTCAGGAAGAGAGGAGCATTCGAAAATGAAATCTCTTGGTTAATAATGCAGCAAACACATAAAAAGTGGTCCTATAACCACTGTCTGCTTCATCTCTCTCCCTCAGAGTATGGTATTGATTTGGCTGACATGCTTCAGGCAGAAAGGACACCAATAAAGAAAAGAACAGATGAAGGAGCATGCCTACTCTCTCAAAATATCCTGCCCTCAATGATGGGCAAAATCAAGTAATCAGTGACAGGCAGTAGCATTGCTTCAAGTAGTGACGCTAGTAGTTTAACTACATTTCTCAGTAGCATGGTAGTGAATCGAATAGTTTCTGAATCAAATAAGTTTTCAGTAGTAAAGCTCTTTTTTTAATTAAGTAGTGTGGTAATATCAACAACAGCTTCTGAAGCTCAAGCTCAAATCGGAAATATAACTGCTAAGGATCACTGATCGTGGATCAGAGAGTGATGCCACTAAACCCTGCAACTCCAGTGGCTCCTCAAACTGTCAGTCAAACCTGATTCCTCAGCCTCTCTCATGAATGAAGTGTGGCAAACAGTTTGGAGCATCTCAGCTTGTTTGCACTTTGAAGGTAAATAAAGAACTGCTGTTTAAGTAATATGTACAGCATTTTCTTTAGTAACAAATAATATATTTATATAATATATATATATATATATATATATATATATATATATATATATATATATATATATATATATATATATATATATATATATTGTATTTGAGGATGTCACAATCAAATAGCTTGTGTGAAGAGCTGAATCTTTTATAATAAGATATTTTGGCCAAATAACAGAAAGAAACTCGGAGCGTCCACATAGTGACCAAAAGCTGTATAACCTGCAAGTTCATGAAAACGTAAATACGATGCATGCATTGCCTTTGACGTGGTGGTAATGACGGGAACAAAACATTTGCTGGTCAACTTCGTGTTTGAACTTGATTTTGGTGAAATATTAATAATATAATGACACATTTAACCAATGCAAATAAACGTAGCCTATCTGTAGGCCTATACATTTATATGGTTACACTATACAATAGGAAATGTTAATTTTAGCTAATGTATTAACTAACATGAGCATACAATGAACAATACATTTATCAAAGTATCTTTGTTCATGTTAGTTAATGAAAATACATGAATGTGAATACATGAATGTGTGTTCACAGTGAATTAATTAATTAATTAATTAATTAATGTTAAAAAACACAACTTTTGATTTTAATAATGAATTAGTAAATGTTTAAATTAAAATTAATAAATGCTGCAGAAGTATTGATCATTCTTAGTTAATGTTAACTACAGTTAACTAATGTTTTTTTTTTTTTTTTTTTTTTTGCCAAATTGGTTTGGAACAGTTACTGAATAAGCAATAAACATAAACTATTATGCCTGTAGTAAAATATTTTTGCCATGTTGCTGTAGCTTAGCTTGCTACATTTCCCAGGGCTGTAGCTTTGGTGTACTGAAGCTTCATTTAATGAAGAGTAACTGTTAGCTTAGCTCACTACATTTTCCAAGGAGCTTGCCCAACACTGAAAGTAATTTCCATGTCTGGAAAGCCAAGCAGGTAGAGCACAGGCAAGATAACAGCTCCCTTCCAGTAGTGAGCTCTTTGTGGGTCAGGGAGTGTTACTGTAAAAAAAGCCTCAGCAGTGAGTAATTGGCTGCCTAATGAATTGTATTGGCAGACCTTGTTCTGTGGAGGGTTGAGTGTGTCACAGGGCGCTTGGCACACACTCAAGGGCAGCACTTTTATTGGCTTTGCTTCGCTTCTGCAGCCAGTCATTCACCTCTACAGCTGCTGCATTTTGAACCTATGGAAACTTTCAGATACAATTATAAAAGAACATCAATACTTAAAGTATATGTTTTCTAGGAATGTATAATGAGGATTCATTAATACTCACCACAAATACCACCTTTTATTCATTAAAATAAGTTAAAATAAGAAGTAAAAATAAGTTTCACATAATATATTCTACAAGTCTCAGAAACGTAAACTGACTTGTGGTAATATTTTGATCTCCTTTTTTTTTTTTTTTGTAGGCAGTACTCATACATTATTATCTCTAACACAGTCAGTGCTTACAAACTCTGGCTTTGGCTTCTAGAAACAGCATGGGAGGATCTTTGACACTATATTTGGCTCTCCCATGCATCTCACACACAGGGGGCTTTTGGCTGTCATGTTTGGCCACTCACATGCGAAACCTTCCGATGACCGCTGATGCATATTATAGTACACTCAAAATTAAAATTATTATGGAATATGTTCCACTGAACAAAATTATAAATGCAACACTTTTGTTTTTGCCCCAATTTTTCATGAGCTGAACTCAAAGATCAAACACTTTTTCTTTTTACACAAAGGGCTATTTCTCTCAAATATTGTTCACAAATCTCAATTTCAAAAAAATTGTGTTAATGAGCACTCCTCATTTGCAGAGATAATCCACCCACCTCACAGGTTTGGTATATCAAGATGCTGATTAGAAAACCAGTCAGTATCAGAGTATAGAGTCAGTATAGAGTTGATCAGGTTGTTGATTGTGGCCTGTGGAATGGTGGTCCACTACTTTTCAATGGCTGTGCGAAGTTGCTGGATATTGGCAGGAACTGGAACACGCTGTCGTATACACCAATTAAGAGCATCCGAAACATGGTCAATGGGTGACATGTCTGGTGAGTATGCTGACCAAGCAAGAACTGGGATGTTTTCAGCTTCCATGAATTGTGTACAGATCCTGGCAACATGGGCCAGTGCATTATCATGCTGCAACATGAAGTGATGGTCGTGGATGAATGGCACAACAATGGGCCTCTGGATCTCATCACGGTATCTCTGTGCATTTAAAATTCCATTAATAAAATGCATCTCTGTTCATTGTCTATTACATATGCCTGCCCATACCATAACCCCACCGCCACCATGGGCCACTCGATCCACAACGTTGACATCAGCAAACCCTTCACCCACACGATGCCATACTGCTGTCTGCCATCTCCCCTGTACAGTGAAAACCAGGATTCATCTTTGAAGAGAACACCTCTCCTAAGTGCCAGACACCATCGAATGTGAGCATTCGCCCCCTCAAGTCGGTTACGATGACGAACTGCAGTCAGGTCGAGACCCCAATGAGGATGACGAGAATGCAGATGAGCTTCCCAGAGACAGTTTCTGACCGTCCGTGCCTAAATTCTTTGGTTATGCAAACTGATTGTGGCTGGTCTCAGATGATCTTAGAGGTGAAGAAGCTGGATGTGGAGGTCCTGGGCTGGTGTGGTTACACGTGGTCTGCAGTTGTGAGGCTGGTTGGATGTAGTGCCAAATTCTCTGAAACGCCTTCGGAGACGGCTTATGGTAGAGAAATGATCATTCAATTCACAGGAAACAGCTCTGGTGGACATTCCTGCAGTCAGCATGCCAACTCGCAACATCTGTGGCATTGTGCACTAAAACTGCACTTTTTAGAGTGTCCTTTTATTGTGGCCAGCCTAAGGCACAGCTGTGCAATAATCATGCTGTCTAATCAGCATCTTGATATGCCACACCTGTGAGGTGGATGGATTGTCTCGGCAAAGGAGAAGCACTCACTAACACAGATTGAGATAGATTTGTAAACAATATTTGAGAAAAATAGGCCTTTTGTGTACATAGAAAAAGTCTTAGATCTTTGAGGTCAGCTCGGCAAAGGAGAAGCGCTCACTAACACAGATTGAGAAAGATTTGTAAACAATATTTGAGAGAAATAGCCTTTTGTGTACATAGAAAAAGTCTTAGATCTTTCAGGTCAGCTCAAGAAAAAGGGGGGCAAAAACAAAAGTGTTGCATTTATAATTTTGTTTAGTGTATAATAAGTAGTTATTGTAGTAGTTAGGTTTAGGTATTGTGTAGGTTTAAGAGATGTACAATATGGTCATGCATTAATATAAACAGCCAATATGCTAGTAATATACAGTACATGCTAATACGTAACTAGTTAATTGTGAAGTGTTCCCTAAGCTAAATAACCTATAACCTACATGGGTACTGATATGCTGTCTGTGTCTGTGTCTATAAGGCCTGTCTGTGTCACAGACAACACTGAATTGAGAACCCCCTTGAGTTCAAGGCTGGAAAGTAAAGTATTTTATCTCAGTACAATTTAATCAGGTGCAACAGAACATAAACAGAGTAACTTTAAAAAGTATTTTGGCAAAGGTTTTTTGGAATAGTGGCCATGTAAACATAATTGGAACCCTTAACCCAGTAACAGCACTGTATGATGTAAACTATATTGCAAGCACAAGATTTTGAATCTATTCCTAAGAGGCAGTGTAAGATCAAAACATGTTATGATATTTTTTTTTCTAAGATCTAATCAACGATGCACATAAATGCTTTACAGCATTATAGTAATTTCAGGTCTGATGCTAAAAAGCATAGTAATAGTAATTACTGCTAATTGAGTTTCTGCCATAAAATTAGGGCTGCACAATTAATCAAATTTCTAATCGCGATTACAATTTATGGATGCCACAATTATGTAATCGTTCAAAGCGGCAATTAATTGTTCAAAGTCCACTTATGTTATTCTGCACACTTAAGATGGATTTTTTTCTTTCTACATGTTATCTTAAGGGTTTTTGCCATTATTTTAATTTTAGTATAACATTATAATTCCAGCCATATTTTTACTTTTTTATAATTTAAAGAAGAAACCAATCCAATGTATAATTGACATTTCAGGCTTACTACTAAGGAAAAGCACCAAAACTTTTTCGGTTATAAGAGTGTTTTCATCTTGTTTATTTTCATATAAAAATACGGCATGCAGTTGTATCAAACAATGATATAAACATCAATGTAACTTGTGATAATTGTAATTAATAAGCGCACCTACAATTTCAAGGGAATAATCGACAATTATGATTTTTGTCATACTCGTGCAGCCCTATGGAAAATGTTGACTGAGTCGGACAAATCTTTTACATTTAAATGTAATGGCATTTAGCATGCATCTAGTGCATTGTTGACCCAGAGCACAGTTTGACAGCTAAAGAATGATAGGACTAATCATCTGCAAAGTGCTGAGGAACAATGCACACACAGTCATTACAGAAGCCATGAAAAGCCATGCCTAATTGATTCTCTTGTTTCTCGTGAGGTGAAGCCACTGTGCTACAGGTGAGCCATGGCTTGCTTTCACCATTGTAGGGTATAAACATTTTCTTCAATGCACCAGAAGTCAAAAACAGCTAATTATAGCAAACATTTACAGTCTGGGAAAGATTTGCATACTTGATATGGATCAAGGATGGATGTGTTTTTATTTTTGTGTGTGTGTGTGTGTGTTTAAGCAATGCAAAATAGCCCAAGCAGACTGATGTGGCTGAGGAGTGATGCTGACTAGAGTTTCCCAATTTTTATTTTCTGTAAGGTCTGGTGTTGAGTAGATTAGATCAGGTTGAGTTATGCCCTTAGCAAATAAGTTAGAATAGAATCCAGACTTCAAGAGTGCAATAACAATCCATCAGGCGACCAGCAATGCTGGATGTGAAGAAGGTGAAATAAAAAACCATTACTAGTGACAAGAATGTGATATAAAGAATGACAATTTATTACTTTCAGGTCTAAGAAATGCATTTTCTAAATTCTGCCTGGATGTGAACTGTTGCCTGTTCTGTCAAAACGCAAGTCATTTTAGAGGTGAAAGCAAGGTTTTTCTGAAATGTGTGAAATACATTCAGTTTGGCCACTTAATGGGATATTTATGTCAACTGTAAATTAATGAGCTTTCACAAATTATATCATCAACATTAATTTGTTAACATTGCCTGAAAATGCCTTATATCTGAGGTAAATTTGATTCAAACACTCCAGAGCAAAATATACTAATTTATTTTTATTTTGTTGGCTGCCACCAAGGTTAAGGCTGGGAGGTTTAGCATAAACTTGTTAGCCCCCGCTAGTACCCATACAGAAGTGTATCAAGAGTAATATTGTCATATAGTATATGCATAGGTCGAGCACCTGGCCATGGGGACTTGAAACTAGTGTCAAAAATGACACTAAATTGGACAAAAATTCCCCTGCACAAACAAATATAATCTATTACGTCTGTTGCTAATAAAGTGAATATGAATAGACAGTGTTGATAGCGGCATTAAGATCTGCTCATGTTGAACCGTATTTCATTGTAGGCAGTTTTACAGTGTTGTGAATTTCAACCAATCATGCACAACTCTTTTGGGCTTAGGAATTCAATGGCCAATCAAAAGCATTCAGGTGAGTCATCGCTGCAACTCATCAGTTTTGTTGAGAGCGGGCATGTTCACCGACTGAATTCTGGACGACTGCGAATTCTCTCATTAAAAAAAAAAAAACAATGCACAGGTGTATGCACAATGTAAATAAGAGATTAATTTCACAATGCATACAGCTTCAGTGACTGTAATGATAGTTTTGTTATTTTGAGACTGCTTTAACTTGCGATAGATAGATGTTATTGATAATGTCGCTTTCTATAGCCGATATAATATAATTTATTCAATGTTTGAATAACCATGAAAAGGAAATGTAATTATTAAGTTTATAATATATAAGAAAAAAGTGAGGATGTTGAATATCTAGATGAAGATGTTTATTGCAGCATAGCAGTGATAAAGTACATGTAGTACCTTGGATTCAAAAAAGTCAGAATGAACCACAAACATCCTAAGCTTAAGCATTTTATAGATTTACGAGATCACTACCCTTAATGTAATTGAGGTTTCTCCTGTTGTTACAGCTGTGGTCTGTATGTCTGAGGTGGTTCTCAGTGTCCAACAGCTGCTCACATTCTACTATTGGTCACCATTTGCTCAAGATGTGATCATCTCAAGTGGTCTACAAACAACATAACAGTTGACTTTCTTCTTCTCTTTAATAATTATAAGCCATTTTGGGAAGCATACTATGATCAAACATACTGTGAAGTGGAAGCTTTGTTGAGGCTTGGATAGCTGCTTGAAGTCAAGTGTGAAGTTTCCGAAGACAGTGATGGGGTGCCGATTCTGAATTCTATGCCTCCCCAGTCCAAAATTATTTTTCATCTGAAAAGAGGACTCTGGACCACTGAGCAACAGTCTGGTTTTCTTTCTCCTTAGCCCAGGTGCTTCTGATCTTGTTTCTGTATCAGAAGTGTCGTGGTTGCTCTTTTCCTGAAGACGCCCAAGTATGGTGACTCCAGCTTCAGTCCACTCCTTGTGAAGCTCTCCCAAGATTTTGAATGGGCTTTGCTTGACAGTATTCTCAAGCTTACGGTAATGTCTGTTGCTTGTGCCTCTTTTCCAACCCAATTTCCTCCTTCCAGTCAACTTTGCATTTAATATGCTTTGATACAGCACTCTGTGAACAGACAGCCCTTTCAGTAATGACCTTCATTGACTTATGATCTTTGTGAAGAGTGTCAATGAACGTCTTCTTTACCACTGCTAAATCAGCGTGGATTGTGGTTTCAAAGAACAAGAGATACCTGAAATGTACTATACTGTAGGGATAGTCATTTAATGAAGCTCAAATGTAAATATTCTAATATTTTGAGATCCTGGATTTTTTACTTTAATGAGCTGTAAGCTCTAATAATAATAATTAATAATAATGAAATAATGTTTTTTTTAATGTAGAATATATGAAAGTTTCACTTTTTGAAATAAGTTACTGTGGCAGGGGGCGTGGTTTTAGCGAAGTCTGCAGCGGGAGAGAGACTCAGGAGACGAACGGTAAGTGAGTGGTTTGGGCGGAAACGGTCAACACCTGTCTCTTGTTTCAGTAATTGGCCTGGAGAGAGTATAAATCACCAGGAGAGACAGAAGCAGTCGAGAGAGAGACGGACTGCTGACCATCGGAAGCAGTTAACCGGAAACGTTTGCGGATAAGAGTCTGCGAGTGTCAGAATAAAAGTCACCATTGGTTTTGTAACAATTACTTAATTTTTTTTTATTAAAAACATTGTCAGCAGTCCATCCGAAACCTTGTCCTCTTCCTTTCCTCCTACGAACTCACTACACTGGTGTCGAAACCCGGGACATGAAGAAGGAGTGCCGCCGCCATGCAGAGCTCGTCCTCCACGCCATTTGCGGAAGTCATCTCTTCCCTCGGGCCCTGCACCAAGAGCAACATCAGGCCCTGCTAGACTTGAGAACTGATCAGGAGCGGCAGTTTCACGCCATCCTACAAGCTCAGCAGGAGGACCGCGAGAGGTTCCGGAGCTGGATCGACCGGGAGGTTCGCGCCGAGGCCACTGGAGCGCCCGCAATTTCCCATTCATCTACCCCTCCATAAAATGGGACCGCAGGACAACCCGGAAGTGTTCCTTGAACTTTTTGAAAAGTCAGCAGAAGTGTGCGGTTGGCCCCACGACCACTGGCCAGTATGCTCTGCTCTCTGGCTAGTCCCAGGTGGCCGCACAACAGCTACCGGTGGTGAACCTCCTGGTCTTCGACGACCTGAAGAGGACCATCATTCAGCAGGTTGGCCGGTCCCCAGAGCAACATCACCAGCGGTTCCGTTCACTGGACCTGGGGGAATCCAGTTGGCCCTTTGCGATGGCCCTGCAAGTGGCTACTCACCAAGGTAAGTGACGTGGAACACATAATCGACCTTGTGGTGCTGGAGCAGTTCATCACTCGGCTTCCAAAGAAAACAGTCGAGTGGGTCCAGTACCACCATCCCATGTCACTGGACTCGGCCATCCATCTAACGGAGGACCACATGGTGGCATGCTGGATGGCTCCCCGGCCTGAGTCAGGTGGTGGGGGTATGTGGCAGAGGGGGCATTGTTTAGCGAATCTGCAGTGGGAGAGAGAATTGGGAGACGAACGGTAAGTGAGTGGTTTGGGCGGAAACGATCAACACCTGTCTCTTGTTTCAGTATTTGGCGTAGAGAGAGTATAAAACGCCAGGAGAGACAGAAGCAGTTGAGAGAGAGACGGACTGCTGACCAAGGTTTACATATAAACAGTTGGTTACATCTAAAGTGAAATTAAACCATTGAGAGAAAATGGATGCACGCATGTACATTAAATTAATAGTGCTAAACATGAAACTGACTGGATCTAAAACTTTCAGATGAGCTCATTTCATTATCACTTTCAGTTACCAAAAACACACATGAAAACACAGTAGACACTCGTTTGTGTGGCAGAGTGGCTCTCTCTCGCATTGAATGACATAACAGGCAACTAGTTGTCCAGTTACGTTCTCACAGTGCGTGTTTTCCGAGAATGCGGGTGTGAGTCCTGAAAATTTACAGGTGTGAGTTTGGTTACAGAATACGGTTGTCAAGTCCGTAAATAGGCCTATCCGAACTGTGTGAACGTAACCATATTAAGGACTCAAATACAAGACTGACAACCATATCCAGCCAACTTTTATTGACTCAAAATCACGTTCTCGGAAAACACGTGCTGTGAGAATGGCACAGGACTGGACAACTAGTTGTCTGTAATGTCATACAGTGTGAGAGAGAACCGCTCTGCCACTCAAATGCGTCTACTGTGTGTTGCATATTTTAATTAGTGGTTTGGGAACCTTACAGTGACAGAGAAATGAGCAGTGTGTTTTCTGAAAGTTTTAGATCCAGTCAGTTTTTTCTTCACCAGAGCCATTCACATCAGTTTTGTGTTCTGCGTGCGACTCAAATGCTCTCCACCCAAAAATAAAAGCTGCTGTCATTTCATGAAGATTTGACGGATGAACTCGCAGCTCGATTGGACTTCTGTGGCAGAAAGCGATAAGACTTTCAGTTTTACGGACATCACCATCTTTGATATTACTTTGCTCACTGTTGCTATGGTTACTGGTAAGAAGTATGGGCTTGACTACTGTTGCATGGTCATACAGAGAGTATTCAAAACGCTACTGTAAGCTGCAGTGAGAACGTAAAATTTAGAGACTCACACCTGTAAATAAATGCAGTTGTCAATCCCAAAAACTGACAGTGTGAATGTAGCCTAAGTGTACTCAACTGCTATTTTGAGATACCATGAATAGGAACTAAAATGTGCTGTTAACATCTGTATTTATAGAAAAAAAATATTTAGTCATCACTTGTAGTACACTTGAGTGAACTAGTGTATGTACAGCAGAGATGTATAGTAACGAAGTAGAACTACTTCACTACTGTACTTAAGTACTAAAAGGCGGTATCTGTACTTTACTAGAGTATTATTTTTTTCTTCTACTTCCACTTTTACTTCGGTACATATTTTCGCTGAGTTTAATACTTTTACTCCGATATTTTTTTTATGTGCTGCATCGTTACTCGTTACAATTATAATAATGTTACGAATCATTCCATTACAAACCACTGCCAGAACTGTAGATGGCAGGTTTGATGAAGCTGCCACATCATTGAGCGAATCAAGCGACACTGCGCGTGCTGACTGAACTGCTGTGAAGAGAGAGATGAACACCGAGCCGAGCCAGATAATGACTCGTTCACGAGTCAAGAGCCGGTTGCATCGTTTCTCGGATGACCAGTAACGTTAGTTCTTTCTGACAGTTCCGATTCAATAAACCAGTTGAAGAAAACAGTTCAACGATTCTTTTGCGCTCGATGCAATGGCGTCATTGGCGTTGACTGCACATGGGCTCATAACATTAACACAGAATCAGTTCAGAATCAATCACCAAAAGAATCAGTTCAGTTCAGACGCTCTGTGTGTCGGTTTGCTTCACGCTAAATCACACATGCGCAGTATCATCAGCTCCTCGGTTCACGAATCGGACGCGTCTGACAGAAACGGTTCTTGACTCGTGAACGAGTCATTATCTGGCTCGGCTCGGTGTTCATCTTCAGTTCTCTCTTCACAGCAGTTCAGTCAGTGTACTGTTTGAGTCAATGAATTACTCCGGGATATTGGTTTGTTTTAACTCAGAGGGAGTGTCAGACACATTAAACAAGTTAAGCTTAATTCATCTGTGGATTAATGCGTATTGGAGACGCGAACTGTTTAAAACGATTCAGTTCGATTTGGTGGACTGTTTCAAAAAGATCCGGTTACATCGAATGATTCGTTCGCGAACCAGATATCACAAACTGCTTTGTTTTTAACTCTTACAACAGACACGGAAGAGAAGACAATGCTGAATAAAGTCGTAGTTTTTGCTATTTTTGGACCAAAATGTATTTTCGATGCTTCAAAAAATTCTAAATGACCCTCTGATGTCTTATGGGTTTGAAACAACATGAGGGTAAGTTATCAATGACATCATTTTGCAAATTGGGCTAACTGACCCTACTAACCGTTTTTTATTTACAAGAAGTTAGTCAAAGGAATTGTTATTGTCCTTTAGGTTAATCATTTGAAATAGTAAAAACAATATGTTCAAACTTTTGACTATTTTCTTTAATAGCTACATAACACAATACTTCTACTTTTACTTTCAGTACTTGAGTAGTAAATTTTAAAATAGACTACTTGCAATACTTAAGTACAAAAAATGTTGAATACTTTAGTACTTCTACTTAAGTGTGGTGCTTAAAGAGCACTTCTACTTCTACTCAAGTCACTTTTTTGATAGAGCACTTGTACTTTTACTCAAGTATGGGTCTCTAGTACTTTATACATCTCTGATGTACAGTAAGATTCAAGGTTCAAGTAGTGGTAACTTGTGATTTAGGTTAAAAACGCATAAATACTCATATCAAATGATCTATAAGAAGAGACAACGCAATAGTGACCATGTAATGAAAACTGTTACTCACATGTGTTACGACATTCATAATGTTCACTTGGTTACGTCAAATGTCTTCTCATTTGACAGAATAAGAACAGAAACCACACTAAAGTTCATTTCACTTTAGAAAATAATTTAAAAGTTTTTTTTATAATTTTATAATAATAATAATAATAATAATAATAATTATTATTATTATTGTTGTTGTTGTTCCAATAAAACTCCTTCAGAGCAAAATAGAATGTTATGTGATGAATTAGCAGGGATTTAGTCACCAAATACCCTGATCTTTTAGGAAGTTAAGACACATGGACACAATTAAATGCTTTTGCTACAGAAAGTCAGAAGATTTAATTGAGTCCCTGTGGATATGCACTCACCGAGCATTGTTTTCTTTGGGTTAACCACACACACTTAACAACAGATTCAACAAAAGCAGTGTTAAAAGAAATGGATGTCGTTAACTTTTTTAATATGGTCCAAGGGAAATTAAAATTGTTTGGCTTAAAATTGTTTTGTGGTATCATGTTTGTATTTTTATAAGGAAGGCATTTACAGCAAAAGAAGTCTGTTTCACAAATAACAGTTTTCCAAGCAGCACAGCACACCACACACATCTCCCAACCAGAGCAGATTCATATAACGAATAGTATAGATTGGGTAACTGTGTTAAATGCAATACTGCACATCTCAGGGGGGTCGGGGTTTCTCTTAATAATGAAAAAAGACGGCTGCCTCAGAAACAGCAGTCACATCATGCTTATTTTACCAACAAAATTGCTTTGTAATAGTATATTTGGAGCCAATATTCCAGTGGGGACAATTTAGCCCTTCAGGCGAATGAACTGCAGTGAAATGAGAGCCTGAAGTGTGGGAGGGGACCACTGGGCTCATTTCAGAGGAGATGAAGGTATGACTTTCCCTCTGATGTATTGATGTTGAAGTTTATTGCTTTCTCAAGCTGTTCTTGGAGACCACTGGATGTGGAGAGTGATTTCTTCATTCTTATTTATATGTCCACAGGACCATAAAAAAAGAAAAGTTCACATGGTTCAAAACTAAGTTTAGTCTCTCAGCATGTAGTACAGGTCATTTAACATAAAGAGCAATTTGGGCAAATTTTATTATTTCATTTTTCCTTTCCTGTTTAATCCTCAAGCATGTAATTTATTCCTGTCTCAGAGTGCGCCATAAGGGACGATTCATCATCAGGTGTGCAATAATGCTTCTTTCAAATGTAATACTGTTCTGTGGTTTATCCTCTGAAACTTATTAATAAAAGCAAGGACAAGCTACAAATTTATGGTTGTGTTTATGTTCCCGGGTGAATAGAGCAAAAGATGGGAATATTTTGGTTTTACTCATCTGTCAAAATCTTAGTGACAGTGACTATAAATCAAATGCAAATCTGCCTGACATTGGACTGGGCCTGAAATGGTCTTAAAATTCATAGGGAGAAAAACTGCCTCCAGAGACATCTTATATCCTCATTAAACTCTCCAACATTGATCTTTTTCATTTCCCCTTTTGAGGGCAAATCTTCTCACTAGAAAAGCACACGTTGAACAGCTCTGCATTACAAGTGCTTTAGTTTTCTTTGACACAAAGGTCCTCATTTCTAAAAACATGAAACCTTGTTAATTTAGTCGATAGCAGTATAGTTAGAGTAGCTGTTGGAGCAATTATGCAGTTTCCAAAAATACATCTTTAAGATGAAACACTGCATGTCGATTAATGCCATTCAACATGTCATGCTCGGAATTATTACTGCGTATTCAAAATATTTAATTTCACTTAAAAAAATAGCATTAAACTGGTCAAAAGTCACAGCTGAAGACTTACATATTTTTAGAAAAACAATCCAATTAAATTATGGTCTTTGTAACTTTCTATGAGTTGTCAGACAAACACATGGCTAATACAGTAATGTTACAACTCACCGAAGGTCTGACGCTGATCGACAAGAGCCATATTCCAGGCAAATTTAAGATTTGGTGCTACGAATTCACCTTATATAGGTGGCTAATGTGGTCTCTCAAGATGTGCAAGATAACTACCTGCACTGTGCAAAAGATGGAATCAAAAGCCAACAATTACATCAGGAAGTGGCTGGGCTTACCCCGAAGCCTCTCCGGTGTTGGCCTATTTGGGAGGAATGTACTCCAACTGCCACTGAGGTAGGTTCTGTTTGGCTACAGACAGGAGAAGGCGAGGCTTGTCTTAGAGCTAAGGGACTCATCTGACCCACCTGTGCAGAACACCAAAGCCCCAGTACAAACAGGTCACAAGTGGAGGGCAGAATTAGCAGTAGACCAGGCAATCAGAGGGTCTGAAATACCAAGAAATTGTAGGCAGGACACAGTCAGGGAGAACTGGCCTGGGTTGGGGGACTACTCCGAAGATGTGGTCCAAAGCCACAAGGAAGGAGAAGAAAGACCCAGTGATTTCTGAGGTGGTCAGGATAGAGGAGGAGAACTATCAGATCAAAGCTCTAAGCCAACGCCAGCAAGGATGCTGGACGACCTGGGAAGGAGTAATAAGTAGGACCGTACATTGGGCCGACATGTGGAAGATCCCCCAAGCCAGGCTGAGTTTCCTCATAAGGTCCACCTACGACACCCTCCCAAGCCCCAGCAACCTCTGTCTGTGGTATGGCTCAGAGGAGAGCTGCCGACTTTGCAATGCCCCAAACCAGAGCCTCCAGCACATCCCGTCATGCTGTAAAACAGCATTGACCCAGGGTCCGTATAGGTGGTGCCATGACCGAGTCCTGCGGAAGCTGGCAGAGATCCTGGAGATACACAGGGTGGAATTAGCCAGGGACCGCCTACCACCGACATCAAGACGGATGATCCACTTTGTCAGAGAGGGAGGAGGGGCCCCTAACATCACGCAGCTGCAGAGATCAGTCTTGGCAGGCAGTTGCGAGTGGAATCTGAGAGGACCTCAACAGGCAGCTCAGGTTTCCAACTGAGATCACCACAACCAACCTTCATCTGGACATCATTCTCTGGTCTGGCACAGCCCGGCAGTAATTTTGGCAGAGCTCACTGTCCCATGGGAATGAGGAATGGAGGCAGCGTTTGAGAGGAAAAAAGATCGGTACCTCGACCTCATAGCCGAATGCAGAGAGGGAGGGTGGTCAGCTGTCAGCTATCCGGTGGAAGTCGGCTGCAGGGGTTTCATGGGAGCATCTATCCAGCGCTTCCTGAAAAGCATTGGAGTTACCGGCCCTAAACTAAGAAAGGCTCTGAAAGACCTGACTGAGGAGGCAGAGCAGGGAAGCTTTTGGCTTTGGTTAAGAAGGAAGGACCAGGTGTGGGGAAAGCATGGTTCCTAGGGCTAGCTGCAGGGGGCGGCAGGGAGACGTCCCTGTCGTTGCTCCACCACCATTAGATGTTCCGGGATTAATGGAGCTAAACATCAATGAAGGGTGGCTCTCGGCTAATGACCCTGCAGCTACCCGCAATGGCACCGTCGGAGGTGCAGACGCAGTGTCTCGTTCCCTACTCAGCAAATTATGGTTACATACGTAACCTGAGACAGTTTCATCTATCAAAATAAATGTAAAGACTGTCAGTTTTACAGTCAGTTCAAGCCTGAAAAGGGAACAGAGTGGTGTGACAGTCACAGTCAAGAAGCTCATATGTGTTTGCAGTTGTAACACTAATGAGCGGATGGTATTTTAGCCATCTATTCCATATTAATGAATCCTGACTCTCTAACAGATTCTGCACTACCAAAGACCAAATTGTGAGTAAACATGAACCTTCGTTCTACAACATCTTCCAACCATTTGGGTGACGCTATGTCGGCAACCTCCTATGGGGGGTGACATTTATTACGCCTTCAAGAGAGTCCAGAAGATACCCACGTGAGCAGCCTCAAAGGAGAAACGAAACACATTCCACAACACACACACATAAGCACACACACGCATACCTTTCTTAATGTTCTTTACCTTTGTCATTGTATTACCTGTATTATTTTTGATAGGTTTGTGTGTTGCATAAAATGGTTAATCCTATTATGCGAGGATAAATTGGTGACTTGTAAATTGGAAATGTTTTTGGGAATGAATGTTCTCAAATAGAGTTGTAACCCTACCCCTGACCAGGCCATAAAACTTTATGACCTACGGGGAACAGAACAGGAAAACCAGCTCACTGGAATTCTTGTAAGAAAGAAAAAGTACCTTTTATTAATGTATTCAAAATTTATTGAGTATTGCCTTTTTGTGCAGTAGATGTTTTCCCATATAAATTGGAGTATCTGCAGTTTTATCATATGTTAATCAAACTTTAAATGTGTGTAGTTCTGCATATGAATGTAACGTAGTGTTTCTATCAGTTACAGTATTGTTCAAAATAATAGCAGTACAATGTGACTAACCAGAATAATCAAGGTTTTTAGTATATTTTTTATTGCTACGTGGCAAACAAGTTACCAGTAGGTTCAGTAGATTGTCAGAAAACAAACAAGACCCAGCATTCATGATATGCACGCTCTTAAGGCTGTGCAATTGGGCAATTAGTTGAAAGGGGTGTGTTCAAAAAAATAGCAGTGTCTACCTTTGACTGTACAAACTCAAAACTATTTTGTACAAACATTTTTTTTTCTGGGATTTAGCAATCCTGTGAATCACTAAACTAATATTTAGTTGTATGACCACAGTTTTTTAAAACTGCTTGACATCTGTGTGGCATGGAGTCAACCAACTTGTGGCACCTCTCAGCTGTTATTCCACTCCATGATTCTTTAACAACATTCCACAATTCATTCACATTTCTTGGTTTTGCTTCAGAAACAGCATTTTTGATATCACCCCACAAGTTCTCAATTGGATTAAGGTCTGGAGATTGGGCTGGCCACTCCATAACATTAATTTTGTTGGTTTGGAACCAAGACTTTGCCCGTTTACTAGTGTGTTTTGGGTCATTGTCTTGTTGAAACAACCATTTCAAGGGCATGTCCTCTTCAGCATAGGGCAACATGACCTCTTCAAGTATTTTAACATATGCAAACTGATCCATGATCCCTGGTATGCGATAAATAGGCCCAACACCATAGTAGGAGAAACATGCCCATATCATGATGCTTGCACCTCCATGCTTCACTGTCTTCACTGTGTACTGTGGCTTGAATTCAGAGTTTGGGGGTCGTCTCACAAACTGCCTGTGGCCCTTGGACCCAAAAAGAACAATTTTACTCTCATCAGTCCACAAAATGTTCCTCCATTTCTCTTTAGGCCAGTTGATGTGTTCTTTGGCAAATTGTAACCTCTTCTGCACATGCCTTTTTTTTAACAGAGGGACTTTGCGGGGGATTCTTGAAAATAGATTAGCTTCACACAGACGTCTTCTAACTGTCACAGTACTTACAGGTAACTCCAGACTGTCTTTGATCATCCTGGAGGTGATCATTGGCTGAGCCTTTGCCATTCTGGTTATTCTTCTATCCATTTTGATGGTTGTCTTCCGTTTTCTTCCACGTCTCTCTGGTTTTGCTCTCCATTTTAAGGCATTGGAGATCATTTTAGCTGAACAGCCTATCATTTTTTGCACCTCTTTATAGGTTTTCCCCTCTCTAATCAACTTTTTAATCAAAGTACGCTGTTCTTCTGAACAATGTCTTGAACGACCCATTTTCCTCAGCTTTCAAATGCATGTCAACAAGTGTTGGCTTCATCCTTAAATAGGGGCCACCTGATTCACACCTGTTTCTTCACAAAATTGATGACCTCAGTGATTGAATGCCACACTGCTATTTTTTTGAACACACCCCTTTCAACTAATTCAACTAATTGCCCAATTGCACAGCCTTAAGAGCGTGCATATCATGAATGCTGGGTCTCATTTGTTTTCTGAGAATCTACTGAACCTACTGGTAACTTGTTTGCCACATAGCAATAAAAAAAATATACGAAAAACCTTGATTATTCTGGTAAGTCACATTGTACTGCTATTATTTTGAACAATACTGTATATATGTCATTTTTGGTACCTGTGTAATCGTCATGTTGTGACTGAACTATCCACCTATAGGAAAGGTGTGTAAAATGTATTAATCTGGAAATAAGAACTTGCTAGAAAATCACTGCTGAATTATGATAAGCCATAACTCACGCGAGTGGGTGTTTCCTCAGAGACAAAGGAACTTTTTCCCGCTTCAGATAGCGGACGTTCATTGGTTGTTCACGCAAACAGTGGCGTGAACTAGTCAAGCCATACAAAACTGAAACCAGGAAGTTCCTCCCTCTCTCTTGGTCACGCTCTTGGTTCTCTTCTCTTGTCCTCTTGTTCCACTTTTCTATCGTCTCTAATCTCACCACGGCGGCTGAGAGAACAGCCCGTTCTCATGGCTTCTTCTGGAGCTTCCATCTCTGTTTTCTTTTGTTTTCTGTACTATGTTCCTCTCTACACGAGGAAGATGAATTCTGACTTCATGTTCGTTGAACCTTTCAAATATCGCGTGAGTCTGCAGTAGCCCCGGAAGACACGAGAGAACATGCCCAATCACAAAGAGACCACATGCAAGTATTATTTTATAGAGAGATTTAAATGCTGCTTAAAAGTTGTCGATTTGATTCCTTGTTGTCATTCAAGAGGTTCCTGTCTGTGAGTTTACCATAACTGAATGATGACTCTGTGATCGCTCCTATTCTCTCACCTCTCTCACTCATTCTCTCTCTCTCCCTCATTTGGATTCCGTTATGTCTTGTATTATGTTTACTGTCTGTATTGTCGTACGCATATTTACTCTCTGTGAATCATAGTTTGATGTATTATTAGTTCAATTATTAAAACCCAATATATATTCATGATTGCTTCTGTCTAAAATGCTCACATCACGAGTCAATGAAATGTTTGATCTTAGCTACAAGCTCGTTACTTTTCAGTAACCGAAATTTCATAAGGATAGGAGAATGTTTTCATGGCCAGAAACTATTTTTACTTGAATTATAAGAAGCGATAACTTTATTGAAAGTTGATAAGTTGATCTTATGGCCGTTTGCTGGACAAACCACTGCTTGATTTGCGGTAATTCACAGTAAGAGATATCACTATAATTGAAATGAAGAATGGAATATTGACATTAATGAGTAAATTACAGTGCCTTGTAATGAGTTATTGATATATACAATTGACCTATTTTCATCTTCAATAATTTTAATTAGGGCCGGGACTCCATTAAAAAAATAATCTAATAAATTATAGGCTTTGTAATTAATTAATCGAAATTAATCGCATTTTAATCGCATATAAATATTTGACCTGAGAACAGTGAGAAGTAATTTTTTTTCACATGGATTTATAGTATACCATTGAATAATGACTGAATACATAAGCTTAAGCAACAAAATATTGTTTATTTTTGTTCAACCAAGTCTAGCAGACCAGTGAGGTTTTTGCCATTAAGTGTAGCAATAGCATATTTAGAAACAATTTAGAAATAGTACATTTCGGAAATTCAGGAAGCTTATAGGTGCTGGAACCTTCTGTAAAGTGTTTTTTAAGTAAAACACAATACTGTCAATTACATTCAGAACATTGGAAACCCTGACTATTAGAAAACATCTCTCTGTTGCTTCAGAGGCCATAACATACTAAGTCCAACTCTCAATAACCTTGGCCAAAACAATAAAGAGTTCAACATAAACTGCCAGGTTGCACCAACAAAATAATACATAGTTCAACATAAAGTGTAAAGTCCACGCTAGCTGCTATATGTTTGCGTTGAGGTGATACTTGAGGCTCGATGTGCTGCAGTGATATGCGAATGCTAGTTGGTGCTTCAGTATAATCGGTGCGCCGAAACTCATCGAGTGAGAAACGTTCCGCGGTGCAAAAATAAGTTATAAAAAATGCGGGATTTTTTTTCTGTAACTAATTACAGTTTTTTTCAGTCGCTAACAAGCATTTGTCCAAGCAGTTGTCACATTTTCAAAACTCTAAACACAATTAGCACAGCATCTGTCTATTGTGGCCATACCATTCACACATTTCATGTCGTTTTCACACAGTATGGAGTCATTGAACACATTTCCACAATGCTTACATTTTCTGAACAGACAAGCTATACCTCCCAAAAAAATTATGCATCGTTTTTGTAGTATTTACAAATGTTAACACACAACATCCCACAATAGCAAAAACAATGTTCCAAACCTTAGATACAGTATAAAAACCTCTGCTTCTGCAATGATATCAGTTCAAAAACAATTTATCTTAGCTGATTTATGTTGTGTAAATTGGGCAAACCACAACTGATTCCAATCTGGCTTAGACTCAATGGCAGGGGTTATTTTTTACTATTACATTGACACTTATACAATAAAAGGAGGACTTTGAAGAGTGATATTTTTGGAAACATAAACAGAAAAAGACAAACACTGTAATGTATGGACGAGGAAGAGTAAGAGCAAGGGGCCCAGTGAGAGGAGCAGGAGCAGTGAGAGATGCAGAAGCAGTGAGAGATGCAGTGAGAGGAGCAGTGAGAGGAGCAGGAGCAGTGAGAGATGCAGTGAGAGAAGCAGGAGCAGTGAGAGGAGCAGGAGCAGTGAGAGGAGCAGTGAGAGGAGCAGGAGCAGTGAGAGGAGCAGGAGCAGTGAGAGGAGCAGTGAGAGGAGCAGTGAGAGGATCAGGAGCAGTGAGAGGAGCAGTGAGAGGAGCAGGAGCAGTGAGAGGAGCAGTGAGAGGATCAGGAGCAGTGAGAGGAGCAGTGAGAGGAGCAGGAGCAGTGAGAGGAGCAGTGAGAGGAGCAGGAGCAGTGAGAGGAGCAGTGAGAGGAGCAGGAGCAGTGAGAGGAGCAGTGAGAGGAGCAGTGAGAGGATCAGGAGCAGTGAGAGGAGCAGTGAGAGGAGCAGTGAGAGGATCAGGAGCAGTGAGAGATGCAGTGAGAGATGCAGGAGCAGTGAGAGATGCAGTGAGAGATGCAGGAGCAGTGAGAGGAGCAGTGAGAGGAGCAGGAGCAGTGAGAGGAGCAGTGAGAGGAGCAGTGAGAGGAGAAGTGAGAGGATCAGGAGCAGTGAGAGATGCAGTGAGAGATGCAGGAGCAGTGAGAGGAGCAGTGAGAGGAGCAGGAGCAGTGAGAGATGCAGTGAGAGATGCAGGAGCAGTGAGAGGAGCAGTTAGAGGAGCAGTGAGAGGAGCAGGAGCAGTGAGAGATGCAGTGAGAGATGCAGGAGCAGTGAGAGGAGCAGTGAAAGGAGCAGGAGCAGTGAGAGATTGTTTTTATTTTACCCCCCCCCCCTTTTTTTATCTGGGCTTTTTGCTGTTGTTGTTTTTTTGTTTTTCATGGATATTTTGTTCACTGTAAGCAATACTGTCAAACCTTTTCTGTTCTATCATACCGTGTTTCTACTGTACCTCCTGCAGTAAACAGTAAAGGAAAAAAATAGCTTTTTACTGGAATGCTTTTGAATGTGAACATTACTGTATATTTGGACATACGGTTCCTAACCAAGAAATTTAGTGTAAAACAATGAATTGCATGTTTTGCATGCAAATACCTGTAAAACTGAAACATAAAAGTCTATGCAGTTTTTGTAATGTCAACAATAGCCAGTATTTTGAAACCTGGTGTACTTTGATTGACTGCATGTACCTTTTGAAGTGAAAACAAGTGTTATTCTTTGACAGAATAATTTAATTTTGAGTCAGATTTCCAGTGTTTTGGTAAAGTTGGTGTGTGCAGAGAAAGATGTGTTCTATTTTGAAATGAAGACTTAGTATATATTTAACAAAATGTGTTTTTGAGAAGAAAATTATCCATTTGGCCAATTGTGTTTTGTAGGTGTTTGTCTGTGTTAAGAGTTTAGAAAAAGTATCTGAAGTATGGTTAAGCGCTTGTTAGCGATTGAAAAAAACTGTAATCTTAATTAACGCGTTATTTTTTGTGTAATTAATTCATCTCAATTAACGCATTAAAGTCCCGGCCCTAATTTTAATGTAACTGTCATATGAGATATATATATATATATATATATATATATATATATATATATATATATATATATATATATATATATATATATATATATATATATATATATATGAATCATGTTCCTGATTAATTATTAACATTCCCTATATATCATTTGAATTAATTATAATATACAACCCATGCACTAGCTGCACTGGGTACACACACAAACACACACAGTACATAAGCCACGGACGGTTAAGACAGCTGACTTCAATGTGACACACAAAACTTTGCATTTAAACATTCAATAGCAAATACTTAAAGGAGCTATGTGGAGGTTTTTACTTAAAAAAATCCTTGAGATAGAGTTTTCATTTGTACATGTATGAGCCAACCATGATGTAAAAAAAAAAGAATGACACCTCGACTGTCCACCACGGTTGCCTCTATCAGCCTGTAGGCTCAATTGTGTGTGGAGGAGTCAGGCCGGAATTGGCGCGAAAATTCACAAAATATGATGTCATGCGCGTTCTCGTCTACTTGGGCTTACAACAGTACGGCACGCCAGCCATTATAGTAAGCAGCGGCAATAGTGTTTTCAGATGTCCTCTGCGGATGGAAAGAAGCGACCAGCCTCCAGCACAATTCAGACACCCACGGACACTCCTCGAAGTAAAAAAAAAAGAAAAGAGCATGCTCCTCTGCGCACTGAGAACAAGCAAGAGACTGGCTGAAGTTCCTCTAACGGCCAATGGTGTCAGTAACGGTTAAAAATTTCAGAACCTACGGAATGCTCCTTTAATCTAATAACAAAACATATTTACAGTAGCTGATTAAGAAGTGTCATATTGTTGTAGCAAAATCAGAATAACCTCCTCTCCTCTCGCGTGCTTGAATGAGCTCTTTTAGGGGGTGTGGCAGAGTCTTAACTTTTAAAAAGAATGTCACTTTGGATTTGAGACTTTAGTCTTTGCAACTTTACAGATCTTCTTCATGCACCAAGAACTTTTACCACTCCAAAGAGAAAGGAAAAATTGAAATCACATCATATGACCCCTTTAAGGATCATGTGACACTGAAGACTTTTAATCAAGCTGAAAATTAAACTTGGCCGTTACATGCATTAGGCTACATACATTAGGTGTTTTAAATTGTAATATCTGCATTTGTTTATGTAATAGGCTAAATGCAGCCTTATTAAGCGTATTAGACTAGAAAATATTTAAATAAAACTTTCAGATCCCAAACTTTTGAACATACAAATAAAAGCAGATTATGGCACCTCTTATAAGAATTCCCCGTACTATTCTACTGTTACAAAAGCATCAGGTCTTCAGGAAAAATACATAACACATATCAACAAAATAGTGTTTATTTTCATTAAGTTTCTTGGGAGAATTTTAAAATCAAAAGGTCCATTTAGTCACTGTACCATTAAACACACACACACACACACACACAAACACACACACTTTCATTTATGTGTTCATATCCATTTGTTTCATCTCACAGAAACGCTTTCAACTGCAGCAAGTGATGGATGTTTTCCAACATCTCTTTATCGAACTCATCCTATTTTTCTTCATGTCTTTCTTAGCTGTCACAAACATGACTGCATGGTGATTTATCATGGCAGCATAAAAGGATGCAGGCACATAGAAATGTACATGTGCACATGCACATGAACTTGGCTGCACATTCATAGGCACAAAAAGTACAGAGGAACAAATCTTTAATACTGCATGCAGAGTAGAAATAGGATTGTATCCAACTAATATAAAAAATGTGTAACATTTCATTGATACTAAAATACTTTGATATCAGGGCTAAATTTATTTA
Source organism: Carassius auratus (assembly GCF_003368295.1). NCBI lineage: Eukaryota > Metazoa > Chordata > Actinopteri > Cypriniformes > Cyprinidae > Carassius > Carassius auratus. The sequence continues at coordinate 1,605,335 of NW_020528142.1, forward strand.
TGTGACGGTTGGGTTTTAGGGAAAACACAAGGAGAGGGTAGGATCCATTGCAAGGTATGTTTAATTAACAGAAGGGTAAATACAAAATAAACAGTCCAGGAAGACAAACGAAACAAAACAAAAGAAGGGAACCAGATGAAATGGAATGGAACTCGGAGGAACGAGAAGGTAAGGGTCAGTCTCGGGAGACGAAAACATATGACACATAGGGTAAGGACTCCATACAAACAACAGAGAAGGACAGCTATATATAGGGAACTAATGACAAAGGATTGTCAGCACCTGTGCGATTTAATTGGAGTGCAATTACTGTGAAGACAGGACCAGACTAGAGGAATTAAAGTGCCTATGGTGAAGTGTCTAAGCAGAAGTGAGCTCACTTGGGAACACCCAGGAAAACAGAGACTGACAGCATGACATTACCCCCTCCCCTACGGAGCAGCTGGGTTCCACCTGAAACCCAGGAAAACCCAACAGAAAAAGAGGTAGGAGGGAGGTGGAGCGGCGGCGGACTAGGGGGAGGGACGGAGGGTCAGAAAACAGAGACAGGAGAACCAGATATAATGGAAATGCAAAGACAGGAGAACCAGGTAAAATGGAAAGACAGAGACGGAACAACCAGGTGAAATGGAAAGGCAGAGGCAGGAGAGGTGTAACACAAAACAAGGAGTCCAGGAAGGTGGTGGACCGGCGGAGGATCAGGGGGAAGAACGGAGGGCCAGGTCCAAAGAAGGAGACAGATAGAAAGCAAAAGAAAACAAAAACACAAAAACATGGTTCCATAAAGGACATCACGTGATGCCCTTCCGTGCGGAGCAGAGAGCCATCCCCACCATGTGGTCATGGCAGAAGCCCCCCCAGGGCGGAGCTGAAGACCACCACCTCCACGTGGTCGAGGCCAACGGGAGAACGAACCTCTGGCAATACCATGGTGCCTCCACCGGACTCCAGAAGACCGGCGCCGACCCGACACCGCTCCCGAAGACCACCGGTGACTTGACTTGACTCTGGAGAGTTCACCGGAACCTGACTCGACTCTGGAGAGTTCAATGGAACCTGACTCGACTCTGGAGAGTTCAATGGAACCTGACTCGACTCTGGAGAGTTCACTGGCACCTGACTCGACTCTAAAGAGTTCACTGGCACCTGACTCGACTCTGGAAGGTCAACAGGAACTAGCCCTGACTCTGGAGGTTCAACGGTAATTAACCCTGATTCTGGAAGGTCCATGACCATCTGACTCGACTCTGGAGGGTCAACCAGAAACTGACTTGATTCAGGAGGAACAACTGGAACATGACTCAAATCTGGATGGTCAACAGGCACTAGCCCTGACTCTAGAGGGTCAACGGTAACTAACCCTGACTCTGGAAGGTCGACGTTGACTAACCCTGACTCTGGAAGGTCGACGGTGACTAACCCTGACTCTGGAGGGTCCATGAACACCTAACTCGACTCCGAAGGGTCAACCGGAAACTGACTCAACTCTGGAAAGTCAATGGGCACCTGACTTGACTCGAGAAGGTCAACAGGAATCTGACTTGATTCAGGAGGAACAACTGGAACATGACTCGACTCTGGATGGTCAACAGGAACTAGACCTGACTCTAGAGGGTCAACGGTAACTAAGCCTGACTCTGGAAGGTCGACGGTGACTAACCCTGACTCTGGAGGGTCCATGAACACCTGACTCAACTCTAGAGGGTCAACCGGGAACTGACTCAACTCTAGAAAGTCAATGGGTACTGCCTCGGCATCTGGCACCACCTCGGCCTCCGGAACAGCATTGGGCACCGCCTCGGCCCCCGGAACAGCATCAGGCACCGCCTCGGCCTCCGGAACAGCATCGAACACCACCTCGGCCCCCGGAACAGCATCGAGCACCGCCTCGGCCTCCGGAACAGCCTCGGCCTCTGGAACGGCCTCGGGAATGTCCTCCTGGACGGCAGCTGCCCGCTCGGGAACGTCCTCCTGGACGGCAGTGGCCCACTCGGGAACGTTCTCCGGGCTTTGAGGAACGGTAGACGTCTGTCTCCTCCTCCTCCGCCCTCCATGATGGTGAGTCAGTAGCAGCTCGTCTGGAAACTCAGGCGTTGAGTCGGCCATCTTGTGCTGTGGCGCTAGGCTGGCGGCCATCTTGTGCTGTGGCTCTGAGCTGGCGGCCATCTTGTGCTGTGGCTCTGAGCTGGCGGCCATCTTATGCTGTGGCTCTGAGCTGGCGGCCATTTTGTGCTGTGGCGCTGGGCTGGCGGCCATCTTGTGCTGTGGCGCTGGGCTGGCGGCCATCTTGTGCTGTGGCGCTGGGCTGGCGGCCATGTTGCCTCGTGGCGCTGAGCTGGCGTCCATCTTGCCCCTTGGTGTTGGGTTGGCAGCCATCTTGTGTTGTGGCGCTGGGCTGTCGGACATTAGGATGGATCCTTGGTCGATGGAGTCCTTCTGTGACGGTTGGGTTTTAGGGAAAACACAAGGAGAGGGTAGGATCCAATTGCAAGGTATGTTTAATTAACAGAAGGGTAAATACAAAATAAACAGTCCAGGAAGACAAACGAAACAAAACAAAAGAAGGGAACCAGATGAAACGGAATGGAAGGTAAGGGTCAGTCTCGGGAGACAAGAACATATGACACATAGGGTAAGGACTCCATACAAACAACAGAGAAGGATAGCTATATATAGGGGACTAATGACAAAGGATTGGCAGCACCTGTGCGATTTAATTGGAGTGCAATTACTGTGAAGACAGGACCAGACTAGAGGAATTAAAGTGCCTATGGTGAATCGTCTAAGGAGAAGTGAGCTCACTAGGGAACACTGAGGAAAACAGAGACTGACAACGTGACAATTTCTTAAAGCATATAATCATTTTGTAATATACCACTGTATTTACGGTTGCACTTTATTTTATAGTATGTGTACTAACATGTATTTATAGTGTACTTATAGTGTATTTATCTAAGAAAGTTCTGGTAATACAAAGTAACTACATTGGGGTAGGGTTAGATTTAGGGGTAGGTTCAGGGTTAGTACCTAGTTATTACATAGTTATTGTAATTACTATAATAAGAACATAGTATGTACATGAGGAACAGGACTGTAAAATAAAGTGCTACCGTATTTACTATAAAGACTATGAAGAGTTCCAGACATGCACAGATTCACTGAACACAGCCTCTCAATTGGAAACCTCACAAACCTCTTAAAAATATATATAACACACACAAAAACTCCCATCTGAAATTGAATTGAATTTTATACAAATGCATATCTTAATTATTAAACCATCTCATTGTCTTTAGTGTGAGGAAACCTCAGTGTTCAATGGACATGAAAGTCATTATTCATGTTCAGACTGTTAATTTTCTAAATCATTTGAATGACTAGAGGGATAATGTGTAAATTGGGTTCTCTTCAGAGCTGGTAACACACAATCTCTTCACCCAAGTGCTGTGTTTTCAAACCTGCAAGTGTGAAAGCTACAGTACAATGCAGTATGACCAAGAAATCCTGGGAAAGAACATGACAATGCCATTGCAAGCCAGAGCAAGTGTAACCACAAATCAATTTGGCCTGGTGAGTTGCTCACAAAAAAAAACTAAAATAAAAATAAAAAATAATGTAGGGGTTTGTAGATGTAGAGTAAATAAATGTATTATTATTATTATTATTACTTTCAGACCAATAGCAGTAATTCAATCCTGCATAATATGAACTCTTTCTCTAGCAAGTTTAAAAGGTACCAACTTTTTTTCTCTTTGTTTATTTGTCACTGACCATAAATCTTCATGTGTCTGCATACTGTACATGCAGGCAAGTAACATAGAAAGTACTGGCCTAAAAGGCCTGTATTAATTAATATACTAACCACAGAACAGAATAGGGTGCAATGCCTAAAGGTGATTCATTCCACACACCTGTATGTTGCTCTGCATAAAACTGAACAATATACAGAGCAGTAACAATTATACAAACCTGTATTTTACAGACTAATGTACCAATTCAATGGCACTTAGAACTGCTCTCGCCAGAAGAGAACGCAAAATCCCCAACTCAACCGCTGGATTACGTCTGACCCAGGATCTGAGTAATACAAAACTACTCAAACATTGGGCTGTTACATTTGACCCAGGAGCTGGGTAACACAAAAACTACCCAGACACTGAAAAATATGCTCAACAAATGCTTGTTGTCCTGGAGCACACTGGAGCACATGGCCTTTTGTTTTGCGTTCTGTTGTTGTTCTGCTCCTCTAGGACTCTGGGGTGTTCGTAAGCCTGGGTCTTCTAGGCAGCCAACTCGCTGCCTCTGGAATTCAGCAGCGGCTATCCACTGCTGGTCCGGCAGCGGTGAAGGAACCCTTATTGTGGATGTCTTTTTTTAATAACTCTTGAATAGCTTAAAGGGGGGGTGAAATGCTATTTCATGCATACTGAGTTTTTTACACTGTTAAAGAGTTGGATTCCCATGCTAAACATGGACAAAGTTTCAAAAATTAATTTGTACGTTTGAAGGAGTTTTTTTTTGTTCCAAAAATACTCCTTCCGGTTTGTCACAAGTTCCGGAAAGTTTTTTTTCCGAGTATGGCTCTGTGTGACGTTAGATGGAGCGGAATTTCCTTATATGGGTCCTAAGGGCACTTCTGCCGGAAGAGCGCGCGCTCCCGTATAGCAGAGCACTGAGAGCACAAAGGGCATTCACTGATCAGAGCGAGAGCGTCGCGAAATGTCACAGAAGTGTGTTTTTGATTGCCAGGGCAAGACAACCCTGCACAGATTACCAAAAAAAACTGCATTAAGGGACCAGTGGTTGGAGTTTATTTTTACAGAGCATCAATGGAGTTGTGCAAGTGTTTTTGTTTGTTCCCTGCATTTCGAAGATGCTTGTTTTGCAAACAAGGCCCAGTTTGACGCCGGATTTGCGTATCGTTTATTTCTTAAGGATAATGCAATCCCAACGAAAAAGGGTCACGATCGTGTGTTGGAACCGCATGCGGTGAGTAAAACTGCTTCAAATATCTCTGTGTTGTTAGCTTAGCTATCAGCGTGTAAGCTCATCAAGTACTGTAAACAACATGCGATGTTGTCATCAAACTGCACTTTCCACATGTAACTTACAGCTTAAAAAAAAAAAAAAAAAAAAGACGACATAAAGTGGAACTTAGTCATTTTCCAAAACCGCTAAGCAAATATATAAAGTTTTTGTACATACCACATAGATTCGTCATTGCTGATGCTGCTCTTGTTAAATTTCAGCCTCTGGATCTGTGTCACAGCTTCCAAACGCTCTCAACGCAAAAGCTTACTGGCGCTCATGATTCTTTAGCTCCCCCCACACGCCACGCCTCCAGCCGGTCGTGTTTTTCTGGGAAAAATCGGTACAGACTATCTTTCTCTTATGAATATAGTAAAACTAAAGACTTTTTGGAGTTATGAAGGATGCAGTACTACTCTATAGGTACTCAAGATTAACAGGATATTGAGTGTGTCATGATTCTGCCCTCGTGTCCTTGATTTTTCCTAGTCTTGAGGCAGGATCATGACAGACCCATGTTTTGTGTACAAGCACATGGCCTTGCCTTTGGGCCATGTGCTTGTGTTGTCTCGTTCCCTTGCCCCGCCCCCCTTGTTATCCTAGTCGTGTCGTGATTGTCCTATCTGTAACACCTGTCGTGTCTTGATTAGTTCCCCTATTTAGATCTCCTAGTGTGCGTTGTCTTTCGTCGGTTCATTGTACCTCAGATGTGATTTGTGTGTGTTCCTCACCTGTGATTGAGATATAGTATCCTGTACAACCGTGAGTGTTATTTGTAGTTAGTGTTCTCCTGTTTTGAGTCTTTGTTTATCTTGATTAATCAGTCCTGTTTAGTTATTGTTGTATCTGCCCTAGTCCTGTTTTCCCCCTCGTGGGTTTTGTTTTCCCCTTTTTGTATTAATAAACTCTTTGTTTTGTGATTCCCTGTCTGCACTTGAGTTCCCCCTTGCCTAACCCTGACAGAATGAACCGACCACCAAGGAACTCAGCAGACAGGAGGCAATGCTGGATGGCATCAGCCAGCCAGCGAGATTGTTTTGAGGGCTCTCGCCTTGTGGTGTTCCGGGGGACCAGGGGAGGTCGTTCCGGAGCGAGCGGGCGAGAGGAGGAGCCCCAGAGGTCCCCACCTACCCAGCTGCCGGCGATCCCGGAGGGTCGTGTCCTGGCCGTGGCAACCCTGGGGGGTCAGTCAAGCCCCTCCCAGAGTCCTGAGGTGCCCTCCTCAGCCAGCAGTCTCCCCATGAAACGAGCGAGACGGTTTTCATGGGAGTCAACTTCTGAGTCTTCGGCGTCCGAGACTGCCCTGCCCGAGACCAAACTCCCCCAACCCGCCTCTGACCCAGCTGTGGCCTCTGCACCGCGCCCAAGGAGGAAGAGGAGGAAGAGGGGGCCTGCCGGTCCTGTGACCCTGTCTCCTCCCGTGCCAGCAGCGGAGAGCGCTGGCGTGCCCGTGGCAGCAGCGGAGAGCGCTGGCGTGCCCGTGCCAGCAGCGGAGAGCACTGGCGTGCCCGTACCAGCAGCGGTGGGCGTTCCCATGCCAGCAGCGGAGAGCGCTGGCGTGCCCGTGCCAGCAGCGGTGAGCGTGCCCGTGCCAGCAGCGGAGAGAGCTGGCGTGCCCGTGCCAGCAGCGGAGAGAGCTGGCGTGCCCGTGCCAGCAGCGGTGAGCGCTGGCGTGCCCGAGCCAGCAGCGGTGAGCGCTGGCGTGCCCGTGCCAGCAGCGGTGAGCGCTGGCGTGCCCGTGCCAGCAGCGGTGAGCGCTGGCGTGCCCGTGCCAGCAGCGGTGAGCGCTGGCGTGCCCGAGCCAGCAGCGGTGAGCGTGTCCGAGCCAGCAGCGGTGAGCGCTGGCGTGCCCGAGCCGGCAAAGAAGAGGGCAGTATGCAAGTCGGCAGTCGTGAGAGCGCAGGAGAGTGCCGCGGCCGACTCTGCAGCAAAGACTTTAGTTCAGTGTATCTCATCTCGTAAGGAGATGCCAATTGTCTTAGCGGCTAAAGCCTTTTCTGATTATTTGTCTAGTCTTGTCCGTATCCTAGAAGTCCCCGTCAGTCCTGTCTTGTCCTCAGACCCTGTCCCCAGAAATCCCGAGTGTCCTGATGTCGTCTCCCCGTGTCCCGTAGATGTCGTCTCCCCGTGTCCCGTGAGTGTTGCCCCGTGTCCTGCTGATGAAGTCATGTATCCTGTTGATGTGGCCCCGTGTCCCGTAGATGTCCCATGTCCTGTTGTCCCCCCGTGTCCAGTAGATGTTGCCCCGTGTCCAGTAGATGTTGCCCCGTGTCCCGTAGATGTCCCGTGTCCAGTAGATGTTGTCGTCCCGTGTCCAGTAGATGTTGTCGTCCCGTGTCCAGTAGATGTTGTCCCCCCGTGTCCAGCTGTCGTCTCCCCGCGTCCCGTAAGTCTTGCCCCGCGTCCCGTAAGTCTTGCCCCGCGTCCCTTGTCTGCTCCTGTCATGTCCCCTGTCAGTTGTCCCGAGACCCCTCCCCGCCCCTCACCACCCAGACCTGCCCGTACCCCCCGTCGTCAGCCTTCGTCCTGTCCTCCTAAGATTCCTACCCCTCCCACCCGCCCTGGTCTGTCCCCCATGAACTTTGTGGTCCCGCCCCCTCCCCTTCCCTGTTTGTTTTTTTTGATTTGTCACCCTAACCCTGCCGTTGTGTACTCATGTTTGCCTTTGTTGTTATTTGTCATGTCTTGCTGGTTTGTGTCTGTGTCCCAGTCTGTCATGTCAGTCATGTCCCATGTTTGATGTTCCCTTGAGGAGCGTCTGGAAGCCGCTCCTTAAGGGAGGGGTTCTGTCATGATTCTGCCCTCGTGTCCTTGATTTTTCCTAGTCTTGAGGCAGGATCATGACAGACCCATGTTTTGTGTACAAGCACATGGCCTTGCCTTTGGGCCATGTGCTTGTGTTGTCTCGTTCCCTTGCCCCGCCCCCCTTGTTATCCTAGTCGTGTCGTGATTGTCCTATCTGTAACACCTGTCGTGTCTTGATTAGTTCCCCTATTTAGATCTCCTAGTGTGCGTTGTCTTTCGTCGGTTCATTGTACCTCTGATGTGATTTGTGTGTGTTCCTCACCTGTGATTGAGATATAGTATCCTGTACAACCGTGAGTGTTATTTGTAGTTAGTGTTCTCCTGTTTTGAGTCTTTGTTTATCTTGATTAATCAGTCCTGTTTAGTTATTGTTGTATCTGCCCTAGTCCTGTTTTCCCCCTCGTGGGTTTTGTTTTCCCCTTTTTGTATTAATAAACTCTTTGTTTTGTGATTCCCTGTCTGCACTTGAGTTCCTCCTTGCCTAACCCTGACAGAGTGAAAACGAGCATTTCACCCCCCCTTTAAGGATTCATATTCATGTTTAGTATGTGTGTGTTTTGAATCTTCTTGCTTGAAACATTTCTAACAATCAATTATTTGTCAAATGTATCATTCGTGTTATAGGAATCATGTCCAAAATTATACCCTGCAAGAGTGGGGAAAATTCGGACCATGTGATTGAGTTTTGATTTGATTATATTTGATTTATGAATGGGTGGAGGAATATACAACACAAAGACAATATCCAGTTGGTTAAGACACCATATGGGAGTTGTCCCAATACTCAGGCACCATCAAATTTTGCTTTCAGTTTTAGCTCTTAGCTTTTAGCATTAGATTTTAGCATTTGCATGCTTTAAGCCTTTTAGCTCTTTAGCGTTTAGTCATCACTTCCAGGAATGCTTTTTGGCATTACTTTTTTGCGTTCTTTGAGCGACATTCCAGCATACTTCAGCCTGCACGGCCACTGCTACTTAGCCAAGAATGAGAAGAAACACCACATAGTCTTGTCAAACTTTACTTTCTGTTCTTTTACTTTAGTTTATTTTCCACTGAGTTTTATGTTCAGAGTTAAGTTTTGTAATGCCGTGTCTCCAAGTCTGACCTTAAGTGCCAGTCTAAAACTACAACCAGCCCACAACTCTGTAACTTCCAGCCAATCAGCAACCTCAGGAAAACCCCCTTTTCAACAACTAAGAGAATCACCTTAACACAGGCAATGCAAGTCACAAGCTTCAAAGGAATTCTCACTGTTTGCACATAATAACCTCTCCTACACAGTTTCTTTATTTGTTTTAACAGCAGAATTAAAAAAAAAAACAGTCAACCATCCCTTTAAAATGCTTTGATGAATTTGCTTCAATAATTCACAAGATATCAATGGGCTGCAAGTGATGTGAATTTGTGGATTATTGTAATGTTTTTATCAGTGTTTTAACTCTCATTCTGATGGTGCACATTCATTGCAGATGACACACTATTGAGCAAGTGATGTTATGTTAAACTTCTCCAAATCAGTTTTTATATATATATGTAAAAAATGTACATAACAAGAAACAAACAATAAATTAATACTGTAAGGTCAAAATGATCAAAGACGGTCAAAAATGATCAAAGACTTCTGTTTTTCCTGTCCCAATCTATCTTGAGTAACAAAAGGCCCATTTGGCATTCCTGATAGCATTAAAGTGATGATATCAATCAAGGCCTGTAGGCCAGCATGTGTTTACATCGGGGGTCTGCTAATTGTCACACCTTTTGCACAATGGGTGAAGCTGTAGTCTGCTGATTGGTCAGGTTGAATGTCTCAAATTTGGGTTTCAGTCACATGGTCAAGGAAGGGATAAAAGAAGACTGTGAATGTTGCTCTAGGCTTTTTCTCTCTTCTGGCTTTTCTTTGCTAAATCTTTCCTTTACTGGAGCTCTCTCCCTCTCTTTCTCCCTCTCTCTATCGCCCCCTCTCTCTTTCCTTCTCGGGTAATATTTTACATACATGTTGGGTACAATTAACTATATGTTTTACCATCCTTCATCTATTTTGTAATCAATTCAAGTGTAACCATAACAAAATATTGTTATTAAACCATTTTAATGATTAATTATGTGCTAACTAGTCTTGACTCAATATTAACTTTGAAGTGCTACCTATTGCAATACAATATAGTCACTTAATAGCAACGCTCTCCCACATATTTAGCTATTGTAACTGCGCTTATTTCCGTCGTTGGTATAAGCGGCAGTGGGTGGTAATAGACTAGAAATGTACAGTTTTATAACATCGTGCTGATAACGTTTCTTTAGTCTTTTCGGCAATCCTACAGCCTGAACCTCTGTAGGCAAACCACCCTTACAATACATTTTCATTATCTAGCCCTAAAAATAAATAAAAACTTTTCTATGCTTTCGCCAGGATCAGAATTTCTGTAATCACAGAGAATATTATTAATATCTGTTAAAGCTAAAAATAAAATGCCAACAGACCTCATGATGGCAAGAGACACCATCACACATCATTGAATAAAGAAGGGGCAAAAAGCCAGAGACACATTTGACAACAGAACACAAGTTTTCTGAGCTGAAATATGTATTTGAGTAAAAGTCAGACTGAGACAGCGAAGGAGAGAAAGTCAGACACAATGAAGAGTGGAGGGAAGCGATAAAATAGAGATGCTGCACATTAAGGCAAGAGAAGGTGAATGTGCATTGTCCTACCAGACGACAGCAAAAGGAGCTTTAATTGCACTTGTCAAAATCCAGAGCTGGGTAAAAGGTAGATTGTATCGCACTGTCACTTTTTCTGAGCCAATATCACAAACTGGCATGCGAAGTGAGACCGAGAGAGGTTATGAAAGTTGTCATTACGAGGGTTTCTTCCACAGGAGGAGGAAAATTATCATTGTAAAGGTTCTGAAAAGCATGAGCAAAAAAGCATAGCCTGAAAGATGGAATCATGGGTTATGGAAATTATTGGATGCAATCATAAATAACTGTACTACTCCACCATTAACAGTAATTTCATAATTTGTGCAATTCAAAATTTCTCAATAGCTCTGAGTGAGCATTTAAGAAGCATTATAATGTTTGCCATATAGTTTAAAACATGCAATTTTAAATCCATTATGTTCACCCATAAGGAAAAAATTTATGTTTCAGTTGACTGATTTTGAATGAGGCCTCAACACAGCTCTGCTTTAGCTGTACACTTGCTGTTGACATTTATTCTTGACAACAGCATGTATCATTGACAATGTGTAAGGTCCATTGTCTTTTTGATCAAATTACTAATTCTCATAAATTTTATATTATCGCATATCCACATTGGACCTTGCTGGTCTTAATCAAAGAGAGATGTGCACTGAGCACATAGAGAGAAGACAACTTGGTGTGGCCACGCTGGTCATATGAAAGATTTATAAATGTGTTGGTGTTCAGTAATGAAAGTCTGGGTCCATTCATCACCGCAGTTGCGGCAGGTGGCCGATCTTATCAATAACAGCACAGTCTTTCCAAGACTCTCAAATCAAATGCTCTATTGCACTGACACTGAGAGAGGGGGTGAGACAGAGAGAGAGTTTGATAAAATGGAGAGAATGAATGTCAAAGCAGTAACAATGGGGTGATGTCACCTTTGCATAATTAAAGTATGGGCAAACCAAATGACCAAATCTCCATGTTCCTGTATATTCAAACTTACTAAAATAGCTTAACTTTATTTTTTATTTATTTATTTATTTGCATACAAAGCTACTGCAGGTTTATAGAAGACTAATGCAGAAGTTGTATGGACTACTTTTATTTTGCATTTTGTTCTTTTGGATCTTGCTGTGCTTTGACTGAAAGGTAAGCAGTGTGATTTGTGTGTGTGTGTGTGTGTGTGTGTGTGTGTGTGTGTGTGTGTGTGTGTGTGTGTGTGTGTGTGTGTGTGTGTGTGTGTGTCATGAACATAATAAAATAAGTCATGCAGAATTTTTGGGTAACCTATTTTTTTAAGCAACTCAAAAACTGTCTAGTACAGTAATTCTGAAAGCTAGGTTGAGAAATAATTACACTCTGAATGTCAGTGAGCCAATATAGTGGATAGAAAAAGCTTAAAGACAGTTCAAGGGATAGTTCATCCAAAAATTAAAATTCTACCATCATTGACTAGCCCCTCTTTTCATTCCAGGCCTGTATGATTAACTTCTTCAAAACACAATATAAATGTTTCCAAGAATGTTGGCAGAAGTTAAGGTTACTACTGACTTCCTTTGTAAAGACAATAAATAAATAAACACAGAAACACACTCACATTTCTTAAAACATATGTTATGTTCCGGAAAATAAAGACATTCATATAGGTTTGGAATGAAATTGGGTTGAGTAAATGATCATGCATTTTCACTTTTGTGTCAACTGATCTTTGCCAAACAACAAAAGAGACTGGTTAAGATGGTTTAGATCCTACCTGTCCGATCACTACCACTTTGTTTATTTAAATAGGGAGTCATCTCAATTATCACGAGTAAAGTATGGAGTGCCACAAGGATCTGTCCTAGGTCCTCTGCTAATTTCAATATACATGTTGCCCCTTGGTAATATTATTAGAAAATACGGGATCAGTTTCCATTGTTATGCTGATGATACTCAACTATATAGCTCATCAAGACCAGATTAAACTTTTAAATTATCTAAGCTAACAGAGCGTGCTAAAAAAGTAGAATTTTCTTTGCAGTCAAAAATCTGGGTGTTATGTTAGACAGCAACTTTTTTGAAAATCATATTTCCCATGTTACAAAAATAGCTTTCTTCCATCTTAGAAATATTGCCAAGCTATGTTACTGGTTTCTGATGCAGAAAAGCTAGTTCATGTGTTCATGACCTCTAGACTGGACTATTGTAATGCACTTCTAGGTGGTTGTCCTGCATCTTTAATAAACAAACTACATGTAGTCCAAAATGCAGCGGCTAGAGTCCTTACCAGGTCAAGAATATATAATCACATTACCCCAATTTAATAGTCTCTGAAATATTATTTCTTACCTATAAGTCCCTGTAAGGGGTGATATGACATTGCTAAAAAATAACATTATTTTGTGTATTTGGTGTAATGAAATGTGTTTATGTGGTTTAAGGTTTAAAAACACATAATTTTTCACATACTGTGCATTATTGTTGCTCCTCTATCCTTTCTGAAACACACCGATTTTTAAGAACCTTGTCAGTTTGAAAAGCGAGGTGTATGATTCGCCAGATATCCAGTGCATTGTGATTGGCCGAAGACTGTCTTTTTACACAGTGTGTTGCATTTGAATCATCAGTGGCAAATCCTTTACATGTGAAAACATACTTACAGGCTGTGAGTCAGCATTATTTGTCCAAACACCAGTATTGTAGGCTTCTCTCACAGGAAACAGTCCTCATCCTCCATAAAATGCATTGCACACATCTGAATATTTGGTTTGAATTGTTCCTGGAACAGTGCTGTAAATACAACTGATTTCTAGTCCTCTTTTGGAATGCCAAACAAAGTAGTTTCGCTTTCACAACAAAACACACAGCGTCTCCACAACAGGACGGAAGCGGCAACAACAATACTACAGCGAAAACAAAAGTTACGCCTTCTTTCTTTGCGTGCACATTATTCAATGTTGTTATGGTGTTAAGCAAATCTTCCCACACAGTCACATAGACATGTGGGGAAGAGTTTAAACAAGGTGTTTTAGGATGTTTTTAGAAAACCCTTTTGGACTTGAGCCACCACTGTAGGGGTCTCATGTACAGCAGGCCAAGAGGTAACAAGTTGGACGCCGCTGCCATTAACCCCAATAGTTTCTGAAACTGCTTGACAGTGAGTTACTAGCCTTTTCTGACTCTCTTGAAAACCATGAGGATCGACTCGATCGAGCAGGAGACAACCGTCTCACCTGCCTGAAACGCTGCTCACTTTCACCCTTATGTTTAGTTTTCTCTGTGGCCTTGGATATTGTGCTTATGTCTTTTGTAACTAGACAGACAGCATCAAATTAGACTCACAACAGAGATTTTGACTGGCACAACACAGAAAGCTTCCCCTAATGACAAAAGCTAACACCGGTTCAACCTCATGTGATTTTATAGCTTCCTGGTCGCTACACATTCTGGGCCCTATCTTGCACCCAGCGCAATTGACTTTGTACACCGACGCATGTGTCATTCCTATTTTGCACCCGCGCAAAGCGCGCTTTTCCCTCCACAGAAGCACGTCGCTAAACTAGTGAATGAACTTGCGCTCCCTGGGCGGTTCAGCGCAAAAAAGGAGGTGTGTTCCGGCGCAAACAATCCCTGGTGCTATTTTGCTGTTCCATTAAACAATTGCGCCACTGACCAGAAAAAAACCTAGTCTAAAGTCAGTGGCGCGTTGCGCGTTGTTCATTATGCTATTTTAAGGGCGCAAGCTTGACCATAATGTATAGCGTGCACAACGCGCATACACTTTGCTCATGTAATCTACACAGATGCAACAGTTATTTTTGCAAATCATAAATTGTTATACTAAAAAAATATTAACACATGAGATGACGGAAATCATTGTGGTGTGCCACGAAGATGTGAACAAAATAAAATTAAACTCCTGTTCTTATTGGTTTTACTGAGAGAGGGTTTAGTAAAGTGAGAGGATGAAGAATCAGACAGCAAAGTATGAGAGAGATTCAGTCTTTGCAGAGGGAAATGACGTCTGTGACCTCTGAATATATAGTCTGTGATGAGCTCATTATCACGCAGAGATCAGGAATGAACAAAATGTAGAAGCTCCCCTGATCACGTCACAGAGCCCCACTGAGGGATGAAGTCCAGACTAATGAAGAGTAATTAAAAAGGCCAAGCACTTCACCTGAACCATGACTTTACCAGGGGAGGAAACGTCTGCAGCGACATCACGGCAAGTATCCCATATGACACAACCTTGATCAGATTGACAGCAATAATTACCTCTTTTTCTTACACACAATAATGAGTAAAAACGATAAAATAATATTCACCCAACATTTTTAATTGTCATTTATGCTCCTTAATGCCATTCCAAATTTTACCTTCTTATTATTATGATAAAATTTACAAGACTTTTTTCACATCTTCTGAAGTATGAACTTGACGTTTTAACTATTAAATGAATATTAAGTAGACATCCATTTTAGATCTCTAGTAGTGTATTCATTGGAGTTCATGAGATAAGTACTTATGTATGATTTGTAATCAAATTATTAACTGATTCAGATCTTTTTAAGAATCATCAGGTCTGGTTTAAGCAGTCTGAATGATCCAGTCCATTTCCAGTGGCGGTTCTACACGGAGGCCTGGGGAGGCCCGTGCCGGCTACCCCCATGCTGAAAAAAAAAGTAATATGATTTTACACGCGATGTGACGCAACGTTCTACACGGGTAAATTAGTGCAGCGCACCCAAACACTTAGGAACTTAATCAGATTCAGGGATGCTAACATCACACTTTTCGGCACCTCCCGTTTTTTTTCACAATCAGTTTGGGTGACTTGGGTCTGATTATATTTCTCAAAGTCATCTGAAGCAATTCCATAGCTTAATGTTATGGACAGAAGACTATTTACATCATTAAATTAATACAGTATATAATTCTTGTCACCTGTGTCAATATCACAGAAAAATTCATACAACCCGACATACTGCTATCAATTCATGGCAGTTGATGTGAAGACCTTCCTCTGTTTTCAACCAGTGGCTGAAAGTAATTTTTACTTCACAGAGCTCCCCAGCCTGTGTTGGAAGCATTTGTCCAAACGACCATTCTCCTGCAGACCATTCCCAGGGGGAAGCCCTGTTCCATCCATTTAGCATTCTTCCAAGGGGTCAGGGCTGTTATACAGGCCAGGTCTACACTGATAAGCAGGCGTCCGTGATGCTACATATGGGATGGAACCCGCAGTTTCAGCCAGTACTGAAGGGGGAGTATAGGAAGCAGGCTTAACTGTAGCACTGGAAATGCAACTGGAAGCCACAAGCTGCTATATGACCACCGCTCTCATTTGGGTTAAGTCGAACTCTGTTTCCAGGAACAATACTCATTGGCTGGGCCACAGTGCACTCTTGGCGAAATTTATTCTGAGCCCCAGGCATTCTAAGTGGCCAAGGATGATTCTTAAGAATCACCTGTACTGGGAGGGCTAACTTGGTGTGAAAGTAGGCATCTTTCAAGTCCAGAGAAAATAACCAATCCTCTAGGCGGATTTGCGAGAGGGTCTGCTTCAGTGTAAAGTCTGATTTATACTTCTGCGTCGGACATACGCTGTAGGATATGCATCGGTTTTCATGTGCAGTACACATGCAAAATGCTAGTCTACAGTGTCCATGGGCATGTTGCTTGTGTAACCCACAGACCATGGCAAAAGCTGAAGCAGCTTGTTGGAGAAGCATCAGCCGTGACTGCGGCAAATAAATATCACAGAACAGATAATTTATTTAAAACTACAAAAAAAGAGACGACAACAGAACAGCAGAGGATGGCATTCTTTCAATCTCCACAAGGACTTGTACCTTGGAAGAACAACTGTTTGTATCAGACAACAAAGTGATGTAATGCTACATTTTATAATGAATGGTAAGACACTTGTTGCTTTGTTTTATTTTGTAACATTAAAATATATTAAAGTGCAAAACACACACACAAAACTCAAATACATATGGAGGAAGGGGTACTAGCAGACCAATAACAGCACTTGCAGTCCACATAGATTTGACACACTGTGACATTTTTGGAGAGGTGCATGTCAGGCTACAGGAAGTGTTGCATGGACTGGAACGACTTTTGAGTCTCTGTGAAATGTTCAGCATAGCCTTGACCGCTGGGCAAAATAGATCTGTGGGAGAGACCGGACCATCAAGGAAGGGAACCTTGTCAGCATCCTTGATTTCCGTCAAGTCCAGACATAAACAACAGTGCTTAAAAATGTGTGCAAATGATACATTTTCATGACCATGGCGCACAGCAAAGTGATGTGCATAACTGTGATAAAGAGTCCAAAATTGTTTCTACCGGTATATCACCCACCACTAATGAGTTGTATGGACCACTTTTCCATCCCAGTGCATGGTGCTTGGAGGATGACATATCAGAAGATGAAATGGGAATGATACTGAATTGTTAGCTCTGCATCAGAGTATGTGAGCGGAGCGGAGCACGGAGTGGAGAGGTGTGATTTTGACTGTAGCGAGGAGTGGATTTTTGTTTTCACTCGCTCCAAGAGCGCTTCACCACCTCTCCATCATGAGAACAGTTCATGCCAACAGCCTGTAATATAACTACAAATTTAGGAAAATTTCAAATGTTAAACATATTTAGCTATAGCTTGATACAGATGGACCCAGGCCCGGGGTGGGTAATCGGGAGAACTGGGAGAATTCCCGGTGGGCCACTTCACTTGTGCGCTGGTCAGGGTTTTTTTTTCTTTTTTTTTCTTTTTTCACATCAGTGAGTCTATCTTCTCTTAAATAACACTACACACGTTCCGCATTCTTACACCGCAGTGCTTAGCCTCTGCATGGGTTGTACCATGTGAGGGAGTTCTCCCCTCCCATAGAGTTGGTTGGGTCCATAGCCCGTCTTTTCCAAAACGTTTTATCAGGTAGGCTCGAGCGGCAACCTCCAACTCTCTCTTGTGAAGTTAACAAGTGACTAAAACTGCAATTCATCAGCTGGCCGCTTGAGGCTGGCTGCACAAGGGAGTCAATCCCATAGACTCCCCATGATAAAATGCCCAACTTTACAGCAGAAAAACACTTTGAGCTTCAAAAATGCTCTTCAGGAGTCTACAGGTGACGTCACGGACACTACGTCCATGTTTTTAAACAGTCTATGGGCAGGCTACTGCTGGCGCTTGACAATAGCTGGGCCGACCCTACCGTAACGGTACGCATCAGGGAAGATGGATGGGAGGAAGAGGCCAGGAGAGGCTGAAAAAGCCAGGTTGAAGAAAAGAAAGGCATTGGAAGAGGATGCTGCCAAATGTGCCAAGCTTACCGATTTATTTTCAAGAGGACAAACACAAGTGGCAACAGGTAAAGAGAGATAGGCCTAGTGATGATTAGTGTTAGCAATGTAATTATTCAGCTAATACCATTGTCAACCTTTTCACAAGCAAAATATAAAATGTAATTAAAATATTAGCCTTTTGTGTACCACCCAATACATGGCAATTCATAGATTTTGCAAATATTATGCAATTTACTATTGATTACAAAACTCAAGCTTGATCTGTGTATGCAGTAAAATAACTTTTTTTTATTTTATTTTTATAACTATTTTTTTTTGTTTTTTTTGTAGCTTCTAAGCAGCAGATAAGCCAGTCCCCCGCTGAAAATAAAGAGGCCATGATGATTACAGGGACAGGTAGAGAGGATACCAGAGTAAACAATATGAATTCAAGTTAAAGTACATTATTTGTTGAACCATGGTATTAATTAAAACAACTACACAAAAGTAAGAGCTGAACTGTTGCTTCATTTATCCAATTAGGAAAAAGTGCTAATTTGGCATTTCACCATGGAAAAAGTGGGCCAGTCTTGGGCCTGAAACTCCCGGGCTCAAATCAGAAGGTTATAATGAAGGCAATAGCCGAGCGGGAAGTTAAAAGCTAGTTCTCAAGGAGTTTGTCTGTTCCTTTTCCTGAATATTTTAGAGTTAAAGCATGATTAAAACAGGTACAGCACATTCACATGCAATCATTTTTACAATAATGCATTCAAACAAATGTAATCTTACAGTGCTACTTCATCTGTATCAGATTGAAATGCATCGATCTGTACATAAAATAACTGACGAAAATGTACTATTTTTATAACAAACAAAATTTGCACAGCAGAAAGCAGCAATTATACATTTTAATGCTGACAACCATGTTATTAGATTGCCATGTGGTAAGAAAATAAAGTTTGCACACAATAGCCTAATCCACTTTGAATCTCTCCTGTAATTGTATTATTATTATTATTATTATTATTATTATTATTATTATTATTATTATTTTATATAGCCTATGTTATGAACATAACAATTCAAACATTCTGAAATACTTGTAATAGTGAGCACGGAGTAGAGCAGGAGTGAGAATTATGAACTCGGAGCAGAGCTGGAGCAGAGTGATTATTAAATGCTCTGAGCGCAGAGGGGAAATTGTTGCCGCTCCATTCCACTCACATACTCTGCTCTGCATTTGTTTGACGGTCAACAAAAAAGTCCCTTGACAACCAAATTAGTTGCCAACTTCACTGTAACTGAAGCTATCATTAAGTATGCACCATCTGTTTTTAAAATTGGCATAAAACAGGATAAAAAAAAACGGTTCTTTTAAAAGACATTTTCCATAACCATTTGAAAGTCGTGACATTTGCCAAGTATGGTACCCCATACTCAGAATTGCTGCTCTGTATTTAACCCATACAAGTGCACACACACAGCAGTGAGAAGTGAACACACCATGAACACACACCCGGAGCAGTGGGCAGCTATATATCTATATATACTGAGGGTGGAAGAGAGCACTGTTCATTCACTCCCTCCCACCTACAACTCCTGCCAGAACCAAGACTCAAACCTGCGTCCTTCTGGTTACACATCCAACTCTCTAACCATTAGGCCACAGCTGTTTATTTTGCACAGTTGACAAGCAGATAAAGCTCAATAAAGCTCCATTACAATATTGTAAACAATTTAATAACACTTTCTGCGCTACCATGTAAACTCAAGTGTGTTTTTATGTTAATGACCCAAAAAATTATAACACTTTATTGAGCCTGCAATGCACACTATTTATGTATGAAGTAATGCAGTTCAGTTCCCTCCACACGAACACCACACCCAGCTTGGAAATGTCTACATCCCATTTATTTTAGTACCTCATAATCAAGGCAGCTGACACTGTCATTACTCAATTTAATGTGTCTGTCATCACAGCAGACTATCCCAAATGCAACATTGTGAATCTAAGCCCTTGTCATAACAGAGGAAGGAAGTTAAATCAGTGACGACTGACACATTGATAACAGGTTAATATATAAATCTCTTCATAAGAGCCCCCCCCCCCACACTTCAGGATACCAGTGTTATAGAGATGAGAGAATGAGATTCTATGCAGTAAATTTGTCCCTACTTCATAACACTTTTTAGCGATGTTGAAATGCATTGCACTCTTAACCAAACGCACTTCACATGACCCAGATTCAAAATGTTAAACCAATGCACAAACTTTGTCTTGACAAAATAAATAAGGTTTCAAGGACATTCAAAAACGCCACGGCTGTAAATAAAGCGGAACCTGCATCTGCTAATTAATACTCTTTTACCCTTGAAATTATTAGACAAGATCAAGTGTGAGAATGCAAAACACTGCAGCAGAATTTTAACTCTGAATATGTATAAGCTACTATATAAACCTACATTTGCATCCTCTTCAGTGGGTCTGGCTTTATGTCATCATTTTTCAGTCACCTGAATATTTATTTTTATTCATTATCATATAATAAAATGTCAGCATGTCACTGAAGCAAGATAAATTACTCATTGTTCTTTGACCTTGTCACACTTTAAGCCTGCTCTCTTTTAACCTGGCCATTTTTTCTCTTCGGTAATAAAAGCAAAATGATTCATATTGGTTTTCTGAAGCATGTCTTATATATCATTTCATGGATTTACCATTATTTCAGCACCTGGACCATAAGTGAGAGGCATGAAGCGGTCTAGGCCCATCACACTGAAAAACTAACCTGTCGATATCTGATTGTGTGCTGCAAGATGTCGGCAGGCCTACTTTGAAGTTTAAGAGCATTGATTGGGTGTGCTGTAAAACTCGGTTAGGAGATGTATTTTAGATTGGAGATGAAACTGGGAGTTCTTTTCCAGTGGACTCTGGAGGATCCATGCGCTGTCCTCTCTCTTATCTATGCACATGCAGACGGCTGCGGCATCGATTCAAACAGCAAGTACCGTATGGGTTTATCCGCAGCTTTCATCTCCTGCAGTGTACCCTCAGTTCAAAACAGTTTTGACAGTGGCAACATCTAAAGCTGGACTTGACTGAGTGACAGGCATCATTCTGATTAATCCATCTCTCAAAATCATATTTGTTTGGGCCAAAGGGAGGATGTGTCATGGAGTTCATAGTATCCTGGAAAAGATATGAAGTGACAGCTGACTTTGAAATATGTAACTGATCATAACGTTACGAGTAAGAGAAACAGTAAAAGTAGTTTTGGATAAGGATGTTATTTTGGGAAACGGTGCAATTTTTTTCTGGATTTATTTAAAAATGCATGTCGTACACACAGTAATATACAAACACTCCTCTTCTAATTTTGGTCTTTTTTTGGTATTAAGGTAAAAAATAAATAAATAAAACAAGTTGATAGAACATCAAAAAGTAAATAAAAAATTAAAAATAAAAAGTATTGAAGGAAAGCTATTTCAGTGAAACTGTTTCACTGCTTATCTTTGGTATTGATTTATTAATTAATTTAAAAATACATTTCAAATTAAATCCATGCCTACAGTAACATACAAATACACATCTTCTATAATAGGCATGTAATAATAAATATTCTATCCAACTACAAGCAACAGCACAAATAAATACTACAGAGTAAAGAAACAAAAAATAAACAGTGATTTTCAGGGTTTTTTTTTTAGGGAGGTATTGCATTAGTTTTTTTACGTACAGAAATTGAATTAAGTAATAATATGTAAAACAGCATTGCATATTGGACTGTATAAATTAACTATTATTCTTTATTAAAGTTACAAAAGCTTATTAATCAAGAGCAGTGAGTGATTTCTTTGTTGTTGCTGTTCGATTTATATAATGACTGTCACTTTAAGAGAATGCACTTATCCAGTAGGCCAACGTTCAGCCGGCTATGTCTGCTGTATGATACTTACCAAAACAGCCATTTTGACATAATTTTTGTCTGAATTTGAATTTAAAGAGCCACACAGATGGGAAATCAAAAATTACCTGTATTACAGTGTATGATGTAGCTGTCCATCTGTGTAAACAATGTGCAAAGTAATTAAACCAAAAAGTACACTATTTATAAAGTTATTGGCTTCTAAAGTAAGGAGTCGACTCTGAATCGCTGATACGAGTCATTATAGATTTCAAATCATTTGCCCATGTCTATGTACGTCACTAGGAACACTTTGCATAATAATATCCGCCTACCGTCTTGGGAGAAACAAAACTCTGACCTGCCGCCACCAACCATCAAGTTTTTTATTTTACTGTTTGCTTCGCGATGAGAGGAATAAGACATAATTCACTCCAAAAAGATGCTAACGCATTGTTTACCGTGAAGGTGTGTGCGGAACAACCAATCAAAACTATGTCAGTTGACCAATCAGAACACAGTATGCTACCGAAAGGTGGGGTTTAAGGAAACTGAATCTTTTGAACACCTTCGCGCGAACCGTTTGGGGATTTCTGAGAATTGAGGTAATTTTAAAATTATATTTTGACAAAATGACAATGTTTTTTAACCTTGGACACACACACATATACATATATATATATATATATGAAATAAATGTATATCCACAAATGAAAACATAAAGAAAAATTTATAAAAATAATAAATAAATAAATAAATACACACCTATGCATGGGTTGGGTTTAACTGAATGGCTTATGGTTTTACAGCTCACCCAGTGTTACACACTCTCGATATCTTCTTAACATTTATCTATCCTTGAGCGTCAACATCTTGTCCTCATCTAACCGTGTCTTTCCAGCTGAACACCAACATAACATATTTTGCAATTAGCTTGAGGCTTGGCATTTAGCTCACAGTATTGTACACACAGTATCTAATTAAGCCAGTGTGAAATATCCTCTATAAAACTGTTATGTAAACCATTTTAAAGAATTATGCATCAGAGTTAACAACTTCATGGAGCTGAAGGCCATGCATGATCAGTGATACATGACAGCAGTATCACATAAAACCAGATAATACACCAATACAAATGTATGTATCTAGGTTTCCAATGCTTTAATCTGGTAAGTCAGTGCATATAGTACCCCACACATGTATTATACCCCTAAACATAGTTTAACTTTCAATAAATAGCCCAACTGACCCAAACCTCAATTAAGGGGCTTGTCAGATTATCATAATCATGATACATTCCACCTGACCCAAAGTGCCTCTCTGAATTCATTTCCATCTCATTAGCAAAGGCTAATTGTGGACCCAAATACCGTATAACAGAAACATGTGGCCACTGATAAACTCTAAACTGTGCTCTCATATACTCAGAGACTTGAGTCCGCCAGAAAATCGAGGTCTTTTAAAGGTTGTGCTGAAGATCATACAGCCCCATGGGCATGATTAATACTGCATGCTGAGAACCAAGTGAGGCTGCTTAGAAACCCAGCCAGTCATAACGGGTAATGATATCTATGTGCTGACAGGAGACTGGGTAGAGAAAAGGGAATATTGTGGACAGGTGACCTTTTCTCTGGCAGGACCTGGCCTAACCTCCACTCCGAAATCTGTCGACAGTAATAAGCTGGTATGGGAGACCATAACACACTGCTATTTTGAAGTACAGCTGAAAACCAAAAGAGCATTCAGGGAGGTTTCATTGTTCATCCATCCAGTCACAATGAGTTTCAATGGCAAGCTGTGGTTTGGGTGCTCTCTCTGCTAAATAACACCTGGCTGCATTGATTTCAGTTAACCTGCCACCTACACTTAAATAAAGCATACAAGAGCACTCCATGCTGGTTTAAGACACTGGGGATGTGCGAGACGAGTATCATCATCCTAGCCGAACACAAAGAACTGTGTTCAATAAACACTTTCCAAGACTGGTTCATAACCATGTTAATTGAGGGCATAGACTGAACATTTTTACAAGGTGTACAGCACTGGAACACTTATTAACTCTCAGTATGGGCAGAGCTAACAGTGGCAGTGCCGCAGACCGTAGCTCTTTAACAGAGTCTAATGTATTGAGGCACCTCAGGTGGCAGCCTCTTTCCTTTGATGAGCATGTTTACTTTTAATATCTTCGTTGCTGGTGAGCTGCAGGGCAATTAAAGCAATTTTCTAACTTCAGAGAGCCAATTACATCGAGTATTTGGGGTAAACAATACCCCTGGTATGGCACCTTCTCAATGGAATAGTGGGGCAAATCCTCTAGACAGAGGTAATGGAAATTAGAGAAATAAATAAATAATGCATATTTCATCTTCACAGTCTCTAGTTCTTGTAAGTCTATGAATAATCCAGTAATGCTGACTTATTAAAATATGTCTGAAACTCGCCAATTATTTTTGTTGCTCAAATTAAGAACGCACAAGGAAGAAAAGGTAAATTAAGCCATTCAATTGGCAGGATTTTCAAAGCTTTTCCTGTTTTGGCATTTCTATACCATGGCAGTAATGAAGATTGGAGAAAAGTGGAGAAGCTCTTTATTATTTCACAGGTCAGTGCATGTTAGAGTATCCAACATGAAGAAAAAGGGGAAAATCTAGCTTAAAAATGTGTTAAATTGCACCTTCTGCATTCACGTTGGTTTCAATGTTGTGGAATTATCAAGTAAAACGTCATTTCCCTTGCACCTTGAAACTTCACTTTCATTACACAGTATGATGAGGTTCTTTGAAATATTACTTTTATTTTATGCCAAAATACTCAAAAGGGTTTTCTTTCTTAAGATTTTTTTTTTTTTTTTTTTTATGCACTCAAGCGATATTAAAATTTGAATTAAAAAAAGAAATTTCACTGTATGAATTGTATTTTTCTGTACTGTTAAATAAATTGACAAGTGGGAAAAAAATGAGCATCATTGACCTTCAGACTTGCTTGACATACTACAGCTGTGTTAATTACACAAACTCTGCCATGCATTTGATTCATATAGTTTATGACAAAAGTGTGCATTTTACACTGCAGTTAATTTGTCATCAAATCAAACTGTAATTGCTTTCTGTTTCTCAGTCAGTGGGACTCTGTTGTGCAATCATGCAGATATTATACACTTTTCAGCTTGGAAGCATGATAAATCATGTTTTTTCATTCCCTTCCAATTTTTCCCAATATTTCTTTTCTCTTCCAGTTAAATTGCCTTTAGATGGGCTTACTGTTCTCTGTCGTATCAAATATGTTCTCATCAGCTGCTTGATGGATATGCAGGCCTGGTCTAATTACAATGTGGGGGAGCCTGCGCCAGGTTAGGTAGAAGGACTAAGCTATTTTGCCAGGTATTTTTAGAAGCACAGGTTTCCAATAAGATATACATTAGCTTGAGAACAGATGAGGGCTGTTTTGAACAGATGGTGCTCTCATTAGAAAACCTATTGAGTTCCAAAGGCTAAAACAGCACAGCATCACAGCAGACAAAGTCTTTGGCTCCTGGGGGGGAAAGCAAGCCACCTGTAGATATAACAGACTGAACCTGCATTAGCGCAGATTCACATGCTTTGGTCTCTATGGATAAAAGGCAGGTGCTGAAAGCAGTTTAGAAGGTGAATGTCAATACCTTCATCGAAAACATTCATGGACTCACACTGCTTATATCAGGATAAATACGACGCTTATTTGAACCCTATATATAGAGATGGATTTTCTCAGAACCATCATCATCATCATTCTGAATGAATTACATGGTTTGGAGGGAGATATGTTTGCCCGCCGCCCAATTTAGGATGAAATGATTTCTCAGCTATATTTGATCAAAACTGAAGTCTGAAAGGCAGTCGAGTGTAGACTGAAATATTATATTCCCGAACGACAGAACTATAGGCTTTCAATCTGAGGCAATTGGGGTTCAATTGGTTATATTACAGGTTGAAAACTGTTCCGCCTTGATTGTTCTATTCTGTGTTTTTATGTCTCAGAGACATGAGTAGCAGGTCTGACAGATTTACTGATGTCTCAGCAGGCAGCTTTGACCCACTCCTCAACCTAAGTGTCTGGGACATTGAGACCGATGGCTCTTGTATTTATGGCTCCTCTTCTCAGACAACATGTAGATTTACAGCATTAAAATGTACTGCATGAGGTCACATTTGTCGTGGTTGAAACATATCCACCATAAACTTGGTTAACAATGCAGCTGACAGTGACAGTGGTTGGATAACAGGGTTATGAGAAAATAAGATATCAACAATCCATTGCATATACAGTCATTTTCAGCTAATCATGTTGGGAGTCCCTGAGGACTTTTAGAAAGTAACACCTCGCATAAACACAAGGTTTATCAAAAGACAAGCTCTTCTTTCTTCAAGCTGCTGCTCGTCTTCTTTACTGTAATTTTAAGGCATCAGACAAAATTATGAATCCCATTCTAATTACACTTTACTGTTAAAACTACTGTAGACAATGACCAAAAAAATCTGTGAGGTTCTAGCTGTCCGTAGTGTCTATTTATAGATAGGGGAACAGCTTCAGTTGGGTGTTTTTATGCATTCTTTGGGCTTATTTATATCTGAGTGAATCTTATTGAATATGCTCATTTCATTTACACATGAATGTGTCACCGTGAAAATGAATGCATTTGGGCAAAATATAACAAGTTTCACTTATGTACATATATACTCTACATGGTTTTCAATACAACTTAAAGAGATTACCCAAACATTTACAGTAAAAAATAAATTATATCATTATTTACTCACTCTAAGGCATTTTTTTTTTTATGTTAAACACAAGGGATTGTTTTAAAGTTGCACACCAGCTGCAGTGCTAAACCGACTGCACACTGAGATTCTCTGCACTATCCTGTTCTCTCATGCATTTGTCTTTTGTGGATGACCAGCCTTGATTGAGTTAGTGACATTGTGAAGATGCAATATTCTAGAAATCAGATTTGGAATAACTAACTTCTTTTGCCATTGCTGCTGTTGGGTTTCAGTCGCTTTAGAATTTGAGAACGGCTCACCGTCTCACAAAGTCAGTGAAAACTGGAAAGTTAGGCTGCCAGTTACATAAGATTTGTCATATAATTAAGGCAATATACAGTACATGTATAAAATTGCACATTATTTGAAAATAAACACCATATGCGTATCTGCACAAGAGGTCAGTGTAATTAGGATTTGTACATTTATTTTCATTTGTTAGATGGATGCACACCTCTAGAGAAGCAGTGATGGAGATGTTATGCTCTGCTGATTTTGTCTGTGCATCTGTTTGGGTAACAAATTATCTTTGATTTTCATGTTTGTGCAGCTCTCATATGGATGAGTTTCTCCATAAGCTTCATTTATTAAGATTCGGCACTAGTGTTTATCCTCTAGCACAAGGATTAGAAAATGTAATTACCGATTAGAAGTGACATTCTTGTCATTTCGGTCCAAAATGTACAATCTTGAGTTTTCCAGCTGGCTTTTGCTTAAACTCTGTTAGACAAAGCATGCATTTCATGCCATAACTAATGCGATGTTCAGTGTTCACAGTAATACACATATGCATAACAGTGAAGCCTGTATAAAAACAAATGTGATGCATTTGACTTTTTCTTTGTGAAATTTTACAAATATTTTCTCTGCAAACAAATGAAAAAATGGCTACCTATTAAAAGACACTTATTCACCTGCAAGCTATTCTCCTACTCTTAACAACCCTGACTAGAAAGAATGGCCTATTTATTGTTCTTCTTTGTAACATACTCACCAAAAGGGATGTCATTCTTGGTGAGGATCACAACCCCTCTGACAAATGCACCTGTCTAGATGCCTGTAAGGTCATATCCTGAAGCGCTGATATAACCTAGCTCGGTCGAGTGAAGTAAATGCATAAGGTTAATAAACAGATTCTTACCTTGCCAAGTGTCTGTGAGGTAGCTTATTTAGAACCACCAATACATCATCCACCTGTCAGCAAAACAGTACTAGAACGACTGACCTTAAGAATGTTTACAACCCTATACACTATAAGCAAAGATTCATGGACCACACAATAGGGAAAGCCAAGACTCATAATTTCCTGCAGCTCCAGAGTGATTAGTTACATGGCATTTACAGCTCAGATGTTTGGAGCCCGAACAGATTTCACTGCCTGAGACAACTTTTTATGGCTAGTCTACTCTGTGCCAGATTAGAAATTGTTAATATTTGCTAAGGGCTGTTCACACTCAGGACTGTAACCATAACTATAAAGTTTTAACATTGTTCTAACTCTATGAGTATTACACCACAACACAACAATTAATAATATAATTTGAATAACTTTGAATCAGAACGATAAAAAAAAAAAAAAAAAAAAAATCTCGCTTATGATCCAAAATGTTGACAGCCAAAATCCAACTTGACTTTTACAGTATCATGCAGGCCATGTATCTGCAGCATGTGATAATAATGTTATCATTTGTTGGTGTGGAGTTTAATGTTAAAGTGTTATAGTGCTTGTAATGTAAGTTCTTTTCCACACCATTACTGCAGCTTTGCTGTTAATATTATTCCAGAAAATGAACATGCTTTCAAAGATATTAATAGTTCTCCACTAACACTTATTTTTTCTGACAGTATAAGGTTTTTACGTTGAACATTTTAGCTAACAAGCTAAACATGTTTCACAGTTGATTCTGATGTAAGAAAATGCAGAGCATTTCATAAAGCATTCTTTTTATCCAAGGAACACTTTCAGCAATTAGGACCAAAGGGCAGAACACTGTAAAGTGCACTGTAATGACAGGAGAGCTGACTAGCATTCAGATCCCAGATGCTGTACAGCTTAAAGCCAAACTAGTTGGAACAGCAAGGAGCTCTTGAGAAACTGCAAAATCTTCAAAACAGAGAGACGGCTAATGAAGAGAAGCGGAGGAGAGTGTGCATTTGGAAATCCTGTGCAGCTCATGTGCACATTTAGTGGCCATTTAGAATTTCTGAGAGAAAAGTCAAATAAAACGCAATATGGTCAAAACCAATTAGGGTATCTGTAATTTTTATACACATGCTTCTAAGCTAAGCCTGTCATAGAGCCACCCCATGCTTTCTATGAAGTAGAATGATTTCCAGGTAAAAAGTCAGTTTTTGAGATGGAGAATGCCGTGGAAATGCTGTGGTTTTCCTGCCAGGTATTGTAGATACACAATATGATTACTGTATTTCTAAAATCTGTTTATCCCTTGTTATAAGCAAGAAACAGTTTACAAGATGACTCTAACAATTATATTATGTTACAATAAAACCTGGAAATAAATCATAGGTCTAGAAATCTTGGTCTCATATTGTGAGGTTGGTCTCATATAGGAGGTTGTGATGGACTTCACGAGAAACCTTGTGTATACAGTAGTTTATTTATAGTCAAAATCTGTCAGTAGGTTAGATGTGTATAGGTTTATACTGTTTTACTTAATTATTGTATGTCTGTATTAATGTAGCACTGTGGTCCTGTGAGGCACGACATTTCATTCCACTGTATGTCCACACATGTAGCAGAATGACAATAAGACTTGAATTATATGATTTTAAAAAGTATATACATAAAAATATATATATTTTAAACATTCTAACATCATATTGGATAATATTTATCATGAATTGCTTTTTTCATAAACAAACATGTGAATCCAAATATAATATAATATAATATAATATAATATAATATAATATAATATAATATAATATAATATAATATAATATAATATAATATAATATAATAAAAACCTAACACTAGCTTCTCTAATCTTTTTGTATTCTATTTTCTTTTTATGTATTTTGCTATTATCAAAAGCAAAAATAGGCTTCCGAGACTAGCTTGCTCTATTCTTTTTCTATTTTATCTGTTTTCTTTTTTATTATATAATCAAAAAAGAAGAAGAAAAACCTTGCTATGTGTACTGCATTAAGCTAACTGACACTTGTTATAGCACTTGCATATCATTGCTCTTTTGTTGATTTTGACTGCTTCCATTGTCCTCATTTGTAAGTCGCTTCAGATAAAAGTGTCTGCTTAATGACTAAATGTAAATGTAATGCAGATATAATCATATTTCTATTTTAATATATTTTAAAATGTAAGTCATTCCTCTGATGGTAAAGCCAAATGTTAACGGGAACTTAAAAATATAATAACATACATTAGATCATACAAAATTATTAGAGACCTACAACCCTACAATCGGTTTGGAAAATGGACTGATGGATGATTTCAGAGAGGCAGGTTGCTCCTAAGGATTTAGTTGTACAGAAATCAGTGAGGGGAAGAGAGAGAGAACAGAACACAGAAGAGGAACACAGACATCTGGAGCTTTTAATTTCATGAGGATGATCCTGGGTAAATGAGTCCAGCCCAAATGAATAGAGTCATAAAAAGAAATAAAGTTTAAAAGCCCTGGAATTAATCAAGTTACAGACACGCCGTGGCCATCAGGAATGTTTCAGAAATTTAATAATGTGAGCTAGGTGTGTGTGTGTGTGTGTGATAATCACAGTGGCTGGCTCTATACTCTCCTGTAATTTCAGCAGATGTTTAATCTCTCTCCAGAGGAAGTGGATGTTGCTCTTGTTGAACAGCATCAGATCTGGAGTGCCTCTCCCTACAGGGCACTGGAGGTTAATGTAAAAATCAAACTCAGCAGCATGTGACGTATGGAGCACCGCTGCACCTCACGGTACCCTATACAACCTGTACATATGTTTTGTTCTAAAACTTTAAGGAGTTATTATTTTCCAAAACGTAGTTATATATCTAATTATGCAGATGTCTAATTCTAAAACACATCAACCACATATTTCATAAGGGTCAATTGTTTGAAATTGAGATATCTACATCATCTGAATGCTAAATAAATAAGTTTTCCATTGATGTACTGTATGGCTCGTTAGGGATAGGACAATATGCTGAAATACAACTATTTGTAAATCTGGAATTTGTGGGTCCAAAAAAATCTAAATATTGAGAAAATTACCTTAGCATTGCATATTACTAATAAAAATTTACGTTTTGATTTATTTACAGTACATTTACAAAATAACTTAATGGAACATGATTGTTACTTAATATCCTAATGATTTTTGGCATACAAGAAAAATCTATAATTTTGACCCATACAACGTATGGTTTTGTGGTCCAGGGTCACATTTAGTGCGGCCAAAAAAACTGGTACAAATACTCAAATTTAAAAAAATGTAATAATACCAGCCTTCGTGCAGTAGATATAGCAACAAGTATAGACATAATTTGGTTCCAGCCAATAAATTATTGTGCATATTTGTTGTTCACTCAATGAAGAGCTTCAAAAGGGGGGGGGGGGGTGTACAATGGTGTTTTGTGTATTCAGAGTTGTTCACAGTGTTAAAGAGATGGAATCTCATGCTAAAAATGGCCAAAGTTTTTAAAAATAATTTAGAAGAATGACTGAGAATTTCTGTGCCGAAAATCTTACTTCCAAGTTTCGGTTGTTTTTTTTCAATCGTTGATCTAACGATGTAGACAAGAACAGAGGTCCTTATATGAGCATTTCTCCCGGAAATGCACGCCCGCGCACACACATTGACCAGAGGAGAGCGATTCGTGCACATCAATGCGCTTCAAAATCGTTGCCAGCGCTGCATAGGATTTGTTCGAGAATGCCTCCAAATAAGTGTGTTTTTTACCATGTTCAGCTTCTCAAAGAACCCAGCGTAACACAAACAGTGGATGCAGTTTGTTTTTCCGGGGCAGCAACGGCGTGTATCAAGTGCATTTTGTGTGTTCTGGTCATTTGAGTGATTAAAGCTGCAGTAGGTAAATTTTGTAAAAATAATTTTTTTACATATTGTTAAACCTGTCATTATGTCCTGACAGTATAACATGAGACAGATAATCTGTGAAAAAAATCAAGCTCCTCTGGCTCCTCCCAGTGGTCCTATTGCCATTTGCAGAAATGCATCTGCTCCCGGTAAAAAACAACAAATCAGAGCTGCGGTCCGTAACTTTGTTTGTGTTCAAAATGTAGAAAAATGTATATAATAAGCGAGTACACCATGAATCCATTTTCCAAACCGTGTTTTTAGCCTGTCCTGAATCACTAGGGTACACCTATAATAAGTGTTTATATTCGGACTATTTTAGATTGCTTCGGGGGTACCGCGGCGGAGTAACCCAGTACCTTTTGCCGCGTTTCCACCGAAATTACCCGGAACATTTTTACCAGGAACTTTTTTCCCAGGAACTTTTTTCCCCCCAGACCTGTTGCTTTCTGCGTTTCCACCGCGGTGTAAAGTACCAGGAAGATTAGGCAAATGACTGGTGACGTAGGTCCGCGCGTGTTTCTTTATACAAAGTACCGCTGATAAAAAAAAAAAAAAAAGTATGCTGATTTTGGACGTGCATCATCGGTAGTTAGTTCAGACTTTGTGCATTCGACTGGGGAGTGTGATGTCTGCAACTACGCAAGTCTGGTAAATCTATAAACAGCAGCGTAACTATATATATATATATATATATATATATATATATATATATATATATATATATATATATTATACTTGATAACTTCAGTCAGCTCGTCTTGGCTACTGCAATTTTCCCTACTGTATATTTACAATAAAACGAAATAGGATATCAAATACCACTGCCTCCTTTAGTTTTCATTTAAGCATAATAACAGCTGCAGAAATGTACTTAGTTCAGAGATATGTGTATATGCAGCCATTACAATGAAACGAAATATTATATAAATTTGCCTTTTTTATTATCATTTTAACATATAGATAAATTGAATACAGACCAAAGAAAACCTGTTAGATTTACCCCGCAGCTGAATTATATTTTATGTTTAACCACTAAAGACACATCAGAGCCAGCAGGGCATATCAGAAGGTCTATCCCAGGAGAGGCTGCTCTCTGTGGATACATGAGGACTGGGCTCCCGCTGATCGAGTGGATCTCTCCGTCGCAGAGATCGGCGAAACACATTTTTTAAATAGGCGCTGTCTTTATAAATAAACCACAGATTTGAGTTTTAAACAACTACATTCTCGCCTGAAATACTTTTAAAATTACATTTCATGACACAATAACAGTAATATTTGAAAATGATCCAAATAAATGGTGGTTGAACTCAACCAATGCTGTGTGAACTCAACCAATCAGAATGTTTAGCGCCAAAGTCCCGCCCCCGAAAGTTCCTGAACTTTAAAAAAGTACTACCTCGCCAGCAGGGACTTTCTGAGGGGCATTTTTTTACCCGGAACTTTATTTAGTTCCTGGTTCCTGCGGTGGAAACACACCAAGTACCAGGCCAAAGTCCCTAGTTCCTGGGTAAAGTTCCTGCGGTGGAAACGCGGCTTTTGTGATTCTTCATAGACATAAACAGAGAGAAGTAGTTCCGGCTACGATGTTCTTCCGCAAGACGCAAGCAGTTCTGTTTATTAACCGCTAGAGCGTCAAAAGTTACCTACCGCAGCTTTAATGTTTTATAAACAAGGCCCAGGTCGATGCTGGATTTACATATCATTTGTTATTTAAACATGGAGCTTTCCCTGAGATAAAAGACCCCATTCATGTATAGTAAGTACAATTGCATCAGATTTCTGTATTTTGTTGGAAATCAGCAAATAAGTGAATATATGTTAATGGAAACAACACGAAACATCAGTATTATAACTCGACCCACGGCACTCCTCCAGGAGCTCAGCTTTTTCCAGAAAGAATCGGAAAGCTGTATTTTTCTTTTGTAAATATGATAAAACTTTTTGGATATATGAAGGATGCAGGACTACTCTATAGGTACTCAAGATTAACATGAGATTAGGTGAAAATGTGTATGTCATACCCTTTAAAGGATTTTATATAGGCCTAAACATTTTTTGTTGTTATATTTGTTTTTGAAGCCTTCAGTATTGTAGCCAATCACAGACAAGTGATCAAGATCCTATGCTTAGGTTGAGTCATTTTATTTTAATTGCAATATGCAGGTTCTTTTTTCAGGCTATTAAAGTGAAATAACTGAAAATAAATACAGGAGCCTGATAAAAAAATCAAAATTTTAGATGAACATTTCAGATGGCACTTAGAGGCTTTTGCATCTGACTCTTCATATATATATATATATATATATAATATATGGGAAGAAGCTCATTGTAGTACCACCCATAACTAGACATTAAACTGCTATAATTTTAAAAGATAATATCTCAGTTTGCATTGAACTTTCAGATTCATAACTTTGCAGATATGCTCAAACAGCAACATTACACACTAACTAAAGTAAAAAAAAAAAAAAAAAGTTAACTTAAGTTTAACTAAAGTTATAAATCAACCAACCCTTTAAGTTTTGGTATCTTGACACACAACACGCACCAAATAGTGTTAAGAGCAATAAACAGAGTCCACTAATATGTTCCATTTGTCTCCTCTAATCAACTTTCTCACATTTGAAACAAAATAGTGCCAGAGGATACATTTCCAAGCTTTTGATGGATCTTTTCATCATCTTTTGTATCTCATTCCTCCCTCTGGATATTAGAAACATAACATGTTTTTTTCTTCAATTAAGGATGGAGCACTGTTAACCAACACACAGTGCTGAGGATTGCAAAGTGCTGCTCTGCTGAAAGCTAACAAAAAATCCTCAAAAGACATTGAACCTGGAAGGGAAACATGTAACATGCGCCACTGATGAATAATGCGATTACAGCGGCACACAAAACATCCCTCCCAGAAAAAAACAACAACAACAGAGATCTAATCGAGCGTTTTGAGCTCATACTTGTGCAGAGAAGAATGTCCCATTTACGAGAACATATACTGGCCATTGGTTATCTCCTTGATGTAGCGAACCAAGTAAGTGTTCTCTAGAAAATCAATATTATGAATCTGAATAATCTTCCCAAATGCTAAAGCACAGATACGCAAAAAAAAACGAGAGAAAACTTTAAAGGACTATTCATGATTACATATAGCTTAAGCTCTATCTATTTATTGTATCTATTTTTTTTTGCCCTTAAGGACCACATTTTTTTCCATCTTAGTCTTTCACAATTTACCAACCATATTAAGTTCAAGCACCACTGAAGTAATTTTTTGAAGCCTCCACACCACATGCCCACACCAGTGTGGATATGCTACTATCTGAAGCTAAATTAAATGCTCTTTATGGAACCACAAAATTGCTAATAATTTTGCTCTTTTCCCCCTCATGTATCATTACAGCACAAAATAAATCATCCATGCAAAGTGGGAATATTTGATGACGACAACATTCTTTAATGGTCTCACTTGGGTAGGGTAGTAATTTACTTTTCTTGCCAGAGAGAAATGTAAGTCAGCAGGTGTCCTGCTGGCTAAAGGGGTTTTATTGATCCTTTGGAATTTACAGTGCGTTAATAATGTTAAGACTTTTGGTATGCATTACATGCCCAAAGCCTCTGAAAACAAATGGCCTTGATGATGCTTTTTAAACATCACATTATATTGCGTGAGGGAGCTTGTTAAATGTTAACAAATCCCTTTGATTGTGTGATTATGTGCATTTTGATGGGTCATAAAGAAACTCTTACTTGACCCTGAATCTTCATTAATGCATCTCTCACAGTCAGTGATTTGCTGGTTGTAATTTACAGTTTTACCACTGAATCTATTGAGACATTTTGTTTAGTGTTAATTAAGTAAGATAAGCATTCGTTTAGTTACAGTCTAAAATATAAGGTCGACTATGTAAAATTTACAGTTAAAGACTTAGCTAATCCAATGTACACTGGAAAAAGTTAGCAGAATTAAAAACATTTGAGACGAGAAAAGCGAAACAACATTTAATAGACAAGTTCAATATACACATATATGTTGGCCAATTACTGATATTATGTTGGGTATCTGTAATTCTCTCATTTAAAGGGTTAGTTCACCCAAATAAATGTATTTATGCCATTAATTGCTCACCCTAATGTCGTTCGAAAACCCTTAAGACCTTTGTTCATCTTCGGAACACAAATTAAGATATTTATGATGAAATCCAAAAGCTTTCTAACCCTGCATAGACAGCAACACAACTATGTTCAAAGCACAGAAAGGTAGTAAGGACACTGTTAATATAATCCTTTTGACATCAGTTCTTCCACCTTAATTTTAATAAGATTCAAGATTGATATAGAAGAGAATAAACTTAAATAAAGCCGTTTTTTTTGGTTTTCTTTGTGCACAAAGAAATTGAATGTTTCAATAATGTCCGTACTAGCTTTCTGGCCCTGGAACATTTCAGTTTTTTTGCTGTCTGTGCAAGGTCAAAAAGCTCTCGGCTCACATCAAATTTTTATTGATTTGTCTTCCAAAGAAGAACGAAGGTCTTACGAGTTTGCAACGACATGAGAGCACGTAATTAATGACATAATTTTTATTTTTGGGTGAACTATCACTGATCTACATCATCACATTCACTGTTCACATTTACTTTATTTTAATGTAACATTCTAATGTTACTCAGATAAAACTATAAAGTGTCTTTGTGGCAAAAAAATGTGACCACACAACTCGATGCTCTGATGCCACTTGATTATCAGCCATTTTTCATTTAAAAAAGTCCCAATGACTATTTTGTGGATGAGTATTAATTGAGTCACTTTTGACAGTAAAAATGAATTGCCTTCCTTAATTATGCCTGCACTGTAGTGATGGGATTTATGGCTCTTTGAGGGGATCCGGATCTTCGCGATCCGTTCCTTTCAAAGAGCCGTTCAAAAGAATGGCTCTTTTGGCTCTTTTTAAATATTTAGTCAGTTTTAAGAAGCCAGCTTGGGAGCATCTCAGTTTATCCTGGAAATAATCACTGGGAGGTATTATGAGGTGAGATTTGTAGTCAAATAATTAAAGCTCAGATATCACACACCAATATCTGAGTTTGAATTATTCTGAAATATTGATTATTACCTAATTTCTCATGTGTCGACTATATTCCATAGGGTTGCACAAATCCCTCTGCTTAGACAGTGACATCATTATTTTGATTTACCTTTAGTACAAAGTGTGTGTGTGTGTGTGTGTGTAAAACTACGTTGACTTATGTTATTCATACAATACCTACTCACAAATAAACATAAAAAACAAAGCCGGCTGCAATGAATTTCTGTGCAAAACAGCTTTTACTACAAACACTTCCACACAAGAACATTGTTATCACACAAGAACATTTTGATAGAAAACAAATTTTTTTTTTAAGTAGATAAAATTAGAATAAATAAAATGGAAATGTCTACATACTACATACTATTACTACTGTAAACTTTGCAAATAGGACATCAGCCCCTTAAAGTCAATGAACAATAACAAAGTGGGCAATGAATGTCTGTGGAAAACAGCTTTTAGTGAAACATTTCTATACAAGTACAGTATCACAAAAGAACATTTTTAATGATTTTAAAATAAGTTTTAAATGAACACAAAATGCAATGTAAATGCATGCACAACTAATAACTAATATCATCACGCTATAAAGGGTTGGCCTGCGCTGGGTGCGCCCCTCCCCCTATAACTGTTCTCCTGGCGGAGCTCATTTGTATGAACACGCATAGGAAAAAAGAACGATAGAAAGAACGGCTCCTCTCCAGTCGCGACTCGGCTCCCATCGTTCATGTTTATGAGCCGTTCAAAAGAATCGGTTCGTTCGCGAACGTCACAACTCTACTGCACTGCAAAACCCAAGTATACAATGTCTTTTCTCTTCTTTTCTATATCTACATCCTTTGAAATCATCAGTTTACCAAGCAGCCTCAAATGTGACTTCAAAAGCACAGAGTGTGAAGCATTAATACAAAACAATAACATGTGGGCGTTCTAGAAAGATCAAGAGGTGCTTTTGAATGCAATTCATGTTCTGCTACCATTTTAAAGGGTTGTGTGTCCTGTGTGGGTGCTCCATTTGAGTAATTATGAACATAGGGAAATTTTGTGTTCTTGTTCGATAGCCATGAACTGTATATTTCTAAATATCATT
Organism: Carassius auratus; assembly: GCF_003368295.1. NCBI lineage: Eukaryota > Metazoa > Chordata > Actinopteri > Cypriniformes > Cyprinidae > Carassius > Carassius auratus. The sequence goes on from NW_020528142.1 coordinate 1,643,066, forward strand.
GTTACAACACTGTGCATTATGTTAAATAATGTCGATTTTACAGACTACGCATTTATTACAGAAAGCAATGTGTCATGTACTGTAGAAATAAACATACCACTCCAGTCCTTTTGGTTTTAGATTTTACAATCATCAAATTTTACTTCCCCATTTTTTTAAGCAAACATTCTATTTGAATAAAACATGTCTTATTAAACTGCAACAGCTTGCACGGTGCAAAGAACTGATGCTCTGTGTTTGGTGGCGGTGATATAAAAGCCTTATGTGTTTGTCTACCTGCTGTTATCAATAAAAAGATTGCTCTGTGTCCCACAGACGCACCACCACTTCACCTCATGAGGGAGGCAGAGTAATGGCTGCCAGGTGATGTGCCTGGTGTAGGGTGTTTATTTATGTGCTGTGTAAGAGCCTGTAGTGCCCAGCGTGGGATATGTAACACTTCTTACAAACAGTATATGAATAACTGTCTCAGCATGGGCCGCACCTGCCGCTACTCAACTTTGCGAGAATTACCACAGAATTTTTAAACAATGATGAGGAATAAAATACCCAGAGTAGACAAGTTATTAAATATGGCAAGAACAGTAGGGATTATTTACAATAGGGACTGAAGTGGTGCAGAGTTCATTGCATTATCATTAGTTATTTCAATAAATGAATATAATGTAATAATAAAACCTGACTGTGTGGAGCTTATTAACTACATTCAAAACTTGAGTGTACATTCACCATGAACTGTAATGGTTAAGAAAACGAAAACGGATACAGTTTGAATCACCAAGAAGATGTTAAATGAATTCTAGCAGAAAGAAGATATTCAAACGTTTCATTGCGTGCACCTCCCACTGGTGTGACTGGCCTGTAGGATGCTTCTCACAACCCTTGCGATTAATTTGTTCCCACAACAGCTCAACACCCTAAAACTTCATCCACCCTTAATACTCTTCATCTGCCTAATCGTTTTCAATCTAATCTTTATGTTCTCTTGTCCGTCCTTTTCTTTTTGCCAGTGTCAGGCTTTTTCTTTGAAACTCTGCCCAAAGGGCCAGCATCCCAGAATCTTCTCTTTGCTCTTGCAGCCGGAGCTGGAGCTGGTATACTGTAGTGTCTACTGGTCAATGAAGCTGCCAGCTGAGCACCAATGAGGAGTTTGGTCCTTGATCCTCATATTTGTTTTTTTTTTTCATCTTACTGTATGTAAATCTAAATCTTCCCATTTTTGGCAATGTTTTTAATTAAATACTGCATTGTTTGGTTTAATACTGCAAAAGATCTTTACACACATTTTGAATAGTAGCCTGATCTTTAAAAATGGAACATTTTTAAACTATTCAACTAATCATAAAAGGACAATGAATCCTACATTACATCCCTTTTTCACGGCCTAAAAACTTTTTTTTGAAAAAGTACTACTTTTGAGCATGTAGCAGAAAGGTTTTGGGATATAATACTTTGTAATTATTGTATCTTTAACAGACTGCTATGTTGCTTATGTGCATCCTGTTACAAAACTGACAAAAATGTATTACCTCAACGACAGTAATTGTTGTTTCAGCTACTGTGACAAGAATTTAAGTATAAGTAAAATAAGAGAATCAGCATTGCATGAACAAACAAATTAGCATCTACATTGCAGAACTAAAAATCTACTGTAGAGAAAACTCAATCAAGTTGTCTTGAAAAAATCCTTGCCATACCAACAAAATTACCCCAAATGTTGCCCCAACTAGTCAAACACATGTGTCTGAACAAGGAATGTCATATTGTTGAAATGTTAAGGAGTTAATTTGTGAGTTCCCAGCATGCATTACAGCATGAATAAATTATGCAGTTACTGTTATAGCATAATTTTTTTGCTGTTTGCTGACTTTATTTGTTATTATTTTATCATTATTGTTAGTTATTTGTTGTACTGTGATGTAAAGAGCTCATCTGGTTTTGAGGCCTAGAGTATGTTCTACCACTTAATCCATTTCTTGCATATCTTAGTCTTGTAAATTGTCTTAGAAACAAAGACAATCTTGTCTGCATGTTAAACTTATCCTTTCACGTTTGTAATTTGTAAGCAAACATAAATTAATGTGGTGACTTTTTTTTGCTAAAAAAACAAACAAAAAAAACTGACAAAAATTGTATTACCTCAACGACAGTAATTGTTGTTTCAGCTACTGTGACAAGAAATTAAGTATAAGTAAAATAAGAGAATCAGCACTGCATGAACAAACAAATTAGCATTTACATTGCAGAACTAAAAATCTACTGTAGAGAAAACTCAATCAAGTTGTCTTGAAAGAAAATGCACAATATGTTTGCAGATAAAACATAACACAGATAACATTAAATAATAATACAAATTCAGTAATTATTAATAATTAAAACCTCTTATTTAATTCTACTTAAACAGTAAACCATCCAGGCATTTTTGGAATACAGATTTCAACCTACACTACCATGATTTAGGACACACTAATTCTAAGTATGGAAAGTATGCAAATCGTACAGTTGCCCAACAGCAACAATGACCTTTAGCCCATATGGACCAAACTATGGTCCATTCATCTCACTTCCCACGTTACTCCCTGACTTACTTTAAAACAGATGTAAAATATATGCAGCTGTTTCATATTTGTATTCTCATGTGTGGAAGGGAAAAATCCTCCTATTCAGTCCAAACATTTCAAATAGCCTTAAGATAACCACCCATGTACACAGTGGCATGGTTCAGTTGGACATATGACATTATCTGGCTATTACTATGCAAATGGCTGCCTCTTCTTCTCCTGAGCTGTATTACACATTGTAGAATTATCTGACAGGGCAGACGGAGCTGCACAGTATTTTATATGCAGGATGAATTCATTTACACCACCAATGATTCATGAGCACATCTCTCTGATTCACTTCTATTGAATCAATGATCAAAGTTAGACTACATTCTGCTACTCATATTTACTAACATATATAAATATCATGTGTGTGTGTGTGAAATGTGACTCTCAAACTGTCCTTTTCATACAACTGCTATCATGTGTTTAAAAAAAAAATGTATGAAATGAATAATGTATAGTAAATAAACCCCTTTTGTCACATAACCATATAGCAACAGACAGTGACAAAAAGGGAATATCAGTGACTTCCAGAACACCAGCTTATCATACATGATTCAACATTATTTCATTAATTAAGTCAGACTGAGGCACAGGTTTATCTGTCAAATTGGATAATTAACTGACAGCAACATCAAACAAGTGTTGAGAACAACATTTAGGTCATGCACAAACCGCAAAACTGATATGAGCACCAGACAGCAACTGGACTGAAGACCTTTAGATGAGCTCATATTTCATTATCATTAAATGACCAGAACCCTACATGAGAAATGCATAATGATACATGCAAAACAAGAGTTCCTTACAAGCTTCAGTCTGGAATAAAGAACCGAAAAAGACAGGAGGGTGAAATTATTTTGTTACTGTACCAGGTAGAGTACACTCACACTAGTTACAGATAGAAAACAACATATATATTTGTATTACATGCAATGACATGTATATTTATTTTAAATAATATTGAAAAAAAAAAAAAATTCTAAATAAATGTATATTTATAAATCCATAAATTCAATAATTCTATTAAATTTGTAAAATAAATAGATTTTTACTATTATATGCCAAATACTGTATGTATAGCCAAATATTATGAGGCACTGGTCAAATGAAATATGCAAAGAAGAGAATATTCAGTACAGGCAGAGCAAGCTCACTGTTCATGGTGCATGAACTACTGGAAACAAAAATCCTAAATACTGAACTGCAGCGGGGAGTTTATATGAAGAGGAACGGACTATCTTCAGAAAGGTTTAGATGGTATTTTAATTTCATCTTGCCTCTGTATAATGCATATTAATGTAGTGTTTATAAGCACAGTTAGTGCTTGGTTAATAAGTCGAACTTGAACCAGGAAAGATTTGATTAGTATCCAATAATAACCATCAATAATATTTTTGTGTCCATAAAGGTTACACACTACTAAATTGTTAAGTTAAAATCAATGTATTTTATTAATATTTGCACATTTTAAACAGTACATGCTAGAATCCTGCTCTCGTTGTTACAATCGACCACCCATCAGAACAGGCTTATATTACAGTGCACAACAGAATAACCTATTTGTTTAGTGAAAAGTTTCTGTAGGTGTCCTGTGGGTAGATCACAAGACCAAATTTAGCTCCTGTTGGCTGGCTCACGTTCGCTGAATTCGGCTTATGGTTCTCTCTTCCAAGTTTCCTTTCAGTCCGTTTAGAACAGCAGAAATTGAAAGCCACACTGCAGGTCTGGGGACACAGCGCACTGGGGAGAGGTTACTTTTATCAGCTCGGAGCAAACACGCTCACGCAAAATGTAATTAACATTAACAGAGAACCTGTTATAAAGGAGTGATGTTTAAAGAGCACAGACCATCAGAACATAATGTGCTGCTTTTCTAATAAATATGTTAGATAGCAAACCAAAACATAACAAGACAAATAAAAAAAAGGACCAGTTAACTAATGGCCAAGATTGTCTTATTTTTGCCCCCTACCAAATGAATTATTATTAGTCTCTGAGAAGACAGTTGGCGAGAGGCATTAGCAGCAAAAAATCATTTAACAAGTTCAACAATGAGCATTTACAACCCTACACCTGCTCTACATGGCAGAAAACATGAGAAAAGGTCATTTGAATTAACAACGGGAGGTGGCTGCCAATGCGTCATTATGCTAAACCCTGCAGCAGATCGGTCTCCATAAGGAGCTCCAGCTTATTGGAAAGAAACAAAAAAGCTATAGTGACTAATACTATCTTCACTTCAGAAAAGTTTTTGTCACCCTCCCTTCTATCACTGGAGGAAATAAACATCTCTTTCCCAAAACTCTCTTTCAAAGTTCTATTACATCAACTTGGAGATGATGTTTTTGTGTAGCAAAACTTTTTGCTTAAAGACCACATGCAATCAATACTAAGAGAGCTGTGGTATTTAGTCCATGAACATCATCTTTGGTGACAAAAAGCTATACCCTTATATGTAAGCTATATGCAAATATGTAAGCTATTTACAAATGTAAAATATGAAATAAAATAAAGATTAATAAATCCAATATCCTCCCAAAACTTGGAATTTAAGTAGTACGAACAATGCAATCGTTAAACAATTTCAAGGGGTCTTTAATCTTGCAGATTACATGCCATGCTATGTCTGCTGTATTCATTCTCAAAGTCATGTTGGGAGCCATGGCGAGTCAATTTTTATTTAATTAGGTATTGTAATTACTCTAATCTAGAAGGGCATGCAGGCTGCATGTCTCAGTTACAGTAAAGTGAGCGAGCGATCAATCGTGTCCTTTGTTTGCAGAGTCATGTTGTTTTCCAGGAGTGGAGGATCAGTTTATTAACTTTCGCCAAAGAAATGAATTTATTAACTGCAAATATTTGATCATATGATTCTGGCTTGTGTCCATATGCAATTGTCAGTGGCCTCTGTATATATTCTCAGTTCACCCAGACAGTCAGCCAATCACTGTTTGTGATGTGGTTTATAGCTTACAATAAGAATAAGAATCTGCATACAGTATATCAAATCAAATCTGTCTTATAATGAAGAATATTTATAGTTAAATAAATTGTACATTTGCATCTCAAACCTTAGTATAGATAAATCAACTTTCATATCTAATAAAGTGAATAATATTTGTATTACTGGTATAATTATGAATAATGATGAGAGAATGTTATCTCATGGCCGCTTAATCAGTCTGAATGTCATAAAAAAAACATTTAAAAAAAACATCTCTGGTCATATGAAATGTACAGTATGCATGTAAACCACATCATTTGATATCTCTGCTGTTGAACACAAAGTACTCGAGTATCTTGAAAGGCATAGGTTATCATCATATACTTACAAAATAAACAAATGACTGTATTGTTATGTCTTTAAATTAAGTTGCTTCACAACACAGCATAGAAACAGCATAAAACAACACAATAGAATCGACATAATGTTTCATAATCCCTCATGTTTCATAATCATAATGGAAGTGCCATTCAATCACAATAGTGATGGTGATAAGTGTGCACTTGTTGCCAGAATATTAAATGATTCCTTTTCCCCGATAAATTTCACTTTCTGAGGGTTTTTAAGATATGTTCTCCCCATTTACCATATCAGTCTTGAAGTGATTAAAAGTCTGTTTTGCTACACTTCCTATTTTAAATTAATCAGGTCCTGTGGGCTTTTTTATTCCTGAGGATATAGTTCCAGCTGCAGAGACGAAGCCAATAGCTCCATCTACAGAAACTCAAGACAAGCAAGTATTTCTGCCTTTTTTTTTTTCGTGCATGTGAAGCCCCAGCAAAAGCAGACACATGTTGGCTACATGCAACACTAATCAAGACTAACAATGCAATGTACAAAGCTAAAGTCATTACTGAACATGTACCCAAGTTATAATTAGGCCACAGCTTCTGCATTTCCTCACACATCAGTCATTCTTCTACACTGTAAAAAAAAACTGTAATTTTACGGAATTTTACTGTTTTATTTTACAGTTTTTTCCACGTAATTTTGAAATACAGTTTAAAATTGTAAAATTACAGAAAGAGACTGTAAATTTACATATCTTATGTAAAATCACATGAAAAACATGTCAATGTGCATAACGTCCCAAAAATATTTTTGAAGATTTATTTCACATAATGCGCTATATTTATATGTAGTATGTGCAGTATGTGTGTGTGTGTGTACGTGTGTGTGTGGCATTAATAATATAATGCCATATTTTTTAATAGATTAAAAATATAAATAACAACTGTACAAAAGTTAACGTTCATTATTATTATTATTATTATTATTACTATTGATATAATATGTTGTATATGTAGCCTACATTGCGTGTTTGCATAAAAGAGCAGGTTAATCCTTTTTTGAACAGGTTTGTTGAAAAATCCTTCTCGAATCGTATTTCCAAAGTACTGTCAACTGACCACATCTTCTTCCGCTTGTCAAAATAGTTCTGCTCAGTTTGGTGTTTTATTACGGATTTATTCTCATAGTACCGTTTCATAATTTGATATAATAATATAATAATATGCTGATATTAAAATTAAAAAAAATAAAAAATGTAATATTCGAACTGAAGGAATTCCCGCCCTAGCGCAAGGACACATTCTCCTCCAAGCACGCAGTGGAGCTGCTGCGCGCGCAGAAGGAATAACTCGACCTTCAGTTTCACGGTCAATCTTCAATCTGAGGCGAAAATAAGCAGGTAAAGTTCACGTTTTCTCATTTTGGTCATTACTAAATGCTATTTCTACTATATATGAGTTCTAAAATTTAGAATGTTTACCTTTTTGAATCGTTAAACCAGTAACGTTATTTCAAACTTCGGCGCTGACCAGTGCCGTTAGTCGTTAAGTGTGGGTAACGTTAACTTCTAATGTTATTTTGTCCCTGAGGGAAAAACAGGCTTACTTTAAGGAAAGTCGTTAGCTGGTTGTCTACGATACTGTTATTAAATATTATTATCATTTGTGGTTTAAGAACTCATAAATTTAACAGTTAGCTCAGTTAATGTTAAGTTCGAATATGTAGATGTTGCCAACTTTACCGAACTTCGACGCATAATGCAGTGTTTTTAATCAGTTTTGATATACATAATAGTAGGCGTCGTCTAAAAGCAAAAAAAAAAAAAAAAATCATATTTTTCGAGGCGAGATTGGATGAAAATTCTGAATTTAGAAACAGACTCATTAGGACCAGCGCTTAAAGTGACGCGCGATTTGAAACGTTATGTTCGTCTGCATTTCTCCCTCTTCAAGCACTGGTTATTACGCTTGTATAATGAAATTCACTTAACTACTTTAATTTGTCTGCATGTTTTACTCTTTTACTTCCAGATATAGTCTTATTGAGGGTCTGAAATATCGTTACAGTCAGTATTTAATCACTTTTTAATAAATTATTTCTGTTGGTTACCCTTTATATCTGTCTATCGGTTAAGCAAATATTTAAAATATTAAAAGTGTTTCAAAAAGCTGGTGAAACCATTGACCAGTTAAAATTGTGAATGAAAAAACAATGTCTGCAGTGTGTCATCTGAGAATTCATATAACCTTGTAATCTTGTAATCTACGCCTAGGGAAAAAAGTTTCACAACTTCTGTTTTAATCACCCTTCTATAATTAAAGACTGTTATAGCTTATAGGGATTATTGATAGACTCACTGATAGGGATGAACAGGTGGCGCAGATAAGGTTCAGAACCATAGATATAAAACATTTATCAATATATTTCTTTGTATTTTTGTAGATTTCCTTAAAATTTCACATTTACATGCTTTTTTTCTCCTTACAGATAAGTTCAGTGAGTGCTAAAACCATGGTCAACATGAAAGGGTGAGTTGCAAAATGCAAAGATGTTCACATATTACACTTGTAATAGTTGTGGTGTTTATGGTTTATGAACTTTATGTTTTCTGTTCACCCAGTCATAGTTAACGACCACATCACCATCTTCTGCAACGCTCTGATGTTTGCTTCATACAACTGCTTGAACATTTCATACCCAGGAAACCAAGGAGAAACGCAAGAGATTGTGCAAAGGTAAAAACACACACTCATACACTCACTCTCACACATATCACACTCACACGTGTGTTCTCACACACACTCACACTTTTTCAACACACACTGAATTACGCATCCTTACATACACTCACTCTAACACACACACTCTCACACACAGTCACACACGCACCCACACACAGTCACACATGCCTACTCACACACACAGACACTCACATACACGCAGTCACACACACACATCCTCACACTCACATACACATTCTCTCACATGCATTCTCACACACACACTCAATGTCACATATGCATCCTCACACTCTCACATATACACACGGTCACACACACATCCTCAAACTGACACACTCTCACATACACACACTCACAAATGCATCTTCACACTCGCACACTCACGTCCACATTTGCACACATGCATCCTCACACACACACACACACACACACACACTCACTCTCTCAAATGCATCCTCACACTTACATACTCTCAGATACACACACTCTCAGAAACGTTTCCTCACTCATACACACACTCTCACACGCATCATCACACACACAGTTACACAGTTTCACATACTCTAACAAATGCATCCTTACACTCACACACTCTCACACACGCATCCTCACACACACTCTCACACACATTCTAATACAAACATCCACACACTCTAACATAGACAGTTACACATGCAACCTCACACACATTCTCTCTCTCACACACACACACTCTCACACGCATCTTCACACACAGTTATACACTTTCACATATTCTTACAAATGCATCCTTACACTCACACACTCTCACACACGCATCCTCTCACACACACTTCCTTATACAAACATCCAAACATTCTCACATAGACAGTCACACACACTCTCACACACACTAACATACTCTCACACGCATCCCCACACAACCTTCTAGGGCTGCATAATTAATCACATGCGTTTTTCAGGCGTGTCTCGTCATTAAAGTCGGTCCTGTGATTAGTAGTAAATATCCATCACCTGTTTTCAAATTAAGCAACATTTAATAAACAGAGCTGTAGTTCACTGACAAGCTATGCAGTATCCTGTTCATAATCTAATGCGATTCATCTGCAAATGCATCTGACAACTGCATGTGGTTAATTGTGCAGCCCTACATGCATCCTCACACTCTCATCCTCACACAACACACTCCCTTACATTGTCACAACCTTCTTAGTCTGCCTCACACACAACTACCTCTCACATACTTCTTCACAACATCCACCACAAGCATGCCCTTTACAAGTTCTTATTGTTCTGCTTTTATTTTAAATATATTCACAGCATATGGTACAGTCCATGTTTTATTACTAAATATGTTTTTTTTACTCAACAGATTCCTTTTTAAGATGAACCCCGAGAAGGGATCGAAAGTGGAGAAGACCACATCGAGAAAGAAATCAGCAGTCAGTCCAAAGGTTCTTTCACTGATTAACAAGATTGCGGACTTTGAAAGGATGGAGTAAAACTTGGAGTGTCAGATCTTCCTACATTGCCTAGCAGAAATTCTTGACAGTGTCAAAGACTTAAAATACTTGCTGATTATTTGCTTTCATGGTTGATTTTTTTTTTTTTTAATGCATCATCTGTTGTCAAGATGAATTAATCTGTTCACAGGTGGTTCAGTTTTAAGGACAAATTAATTCTTATTTTTTATTTGTTTACCAATTTGCTATATTGTTGCAGTTTTGAACAATTCTTTTGTGTGTTGTTGCAGTTATTAAATATATATATATATATATACATATATATATATATATATATATATATATATATATATATATATATATATATATATATATATATATATATATTATATACTGTTGCAGTTATGAAAAAAAACTGAATTGTATGTGGTTGCAGTTGTGATCTAATTTAAACTTTTGGGCTTATTTTTTTATTGGAATATTGTTGCAGTTTAGCTATAATCTCTATACTGGTATATTGTTGCAGTTTTGTACAAAGAATATTAGTAAATTGCAGTCCTGAACAAACTATTTGTATATTCTTGCAGATTGGTCAATAAATTATTAAAACACATTTTTGCACTTACGGCTGATTATTTGAATTAAAGCAGTGTTCAAACTTTATGATAATTTAATGGTTTTTTTCTTATTAACTTTCCACAATATTTATGTAAAACATCTTATCAAACATTAAAAGCTGAAGAAAATACAGAAAATATGTAAAATTACAGCAAAAAACTGTATTTTTGAATTACGGAAAATTACTGTTACTTAATGTGCACGTTATTTAACGGTAATTTTCCGGCACCCCAGCTGCCGGAATTTTACCGTTTTTTTACGGGATTTTTTTTTACAGTGTATATGGCAAGCGTCCGTAGAGATCTTAGTGAGCACTGCTATTGTGCAAGATTGATAGGAACGAATTTCCTGCGAATTAAAAACATGTTGCTTTCAAATACACCTATGGTCCTGCTCCATGTTGTGCGATGCATTCAGCTTGTGGTTTGTAGCCAAATCAAGTGGCATCAGAGAGATAGAGAGAGAACATCAGACTCTAGAGACTCAATTAGATTCTGCATGTCAGATAGATTTCTCTGTGTCTCATCAAAGCACCATCACTAAATTGTGGCTATTTGTTTCCACGCCTACATGCACCACAAGTCTCCACATAATAAAGGCTACAGAAAGCTGCTGGTTTTCTGCTCGAGGTGTTTCAGGGGTTAGAAATAGGATTTTGCTTGGGGAATAAGTTATTGATTTCTCCTACTGGTCCAGAGAGGTTGGGCTGAGGGCAAGCAGCGATAAGGGTGAAAGTTAACAAGCACCCGAAAGTCTGCTGGAATGCTATAGCGCCTCTCAGCATTGGCTAGTTTCATCTAATGCACCATTACCGTTATGGATATCAAGATAAAGCTCAATGTTTGGCGCATTTATAATGTGCAAGCACAGAGCGTGAAAGAGAGGATGAGCTAAATGTACAGTGGGTTAGCGAGTTTGAAATTTCATGACCTGCACATCAGGGACATGAAGAAAACATACGATTTATATGTAAATTAACTATTTGAGCTTGAATACAAAATCATTTGCAAGATCTTAAGGAAAACGCATTTGGTCAGTGATCAATTATCTACAAACAGTGACTATTTTCGGACTAAAATGTGAGGCGTATGAGATCTTGCAGTATAATAGAACTAAAGGCTGCCCCAACTGACACTGAAGAGCACCTTATGACATGATTGCTTTTTAAACACTTGATGCAAGTGGTCTTAACGGCCCTCTTACACACTTCCTGTGTGCATGAATTTGCATTCTAATTATATATTAGTGTGTCAGGCTAATTACCTGAAGGATGATTAACTATATGGAGACAGCTGTCAAAGAATTTCCTGCTAATTTAATCACCCCATGTCACACGAGAGGTTCAAGTCTTTATTTCTTTAGTTGAGAACAAGAACCAGGGTCAAATCTAGCGCAAGGATTGTTTTCTTTAAAAAATACTTTTAATACTTTTTAACCTCAAATGCTTGTCTTGTGCCCAATGCGCATGCATGTCACACATAGTTAATTCTTCATCTGTGTATTTCGTCTGTGTAAACTACATCTCATTTCACCTCCTCCAACTTCAAAATCATCCGACATCGTTGTTCTACTTTTACTTTTTTAAAGAGCGTTTGACTTTCTTAGCACGGTCACTCTGTAAACACTAACGTGACTTTATAAGATGGGCATTTGTGGTTAAAACATATATAATTATTTTGCTTTTTTCAGAAAATGGCCAATCGGTTCACTAGATAAGGCCCTTATTCCTCAAATCACGTAGAGACCTTTGAAGCTAACTTCAGTTTGGTCCTTCGACCCGTTGGCCGCCACTGAAATCCACTATTTGGAGAATAATCCTGGAACGTTTTCTTCAAAAAACATAATTTCTTTTCAACTGAAGAAAGAAAGCCATGAACATGTTGGATGACAATTGGATGAGTAAATTACGAGGATTTTTTATTTTATTTTTAATCTGGAAGTGAACTATTCCTTTAAAATTCAGAATCAAACAATCTGCACAATCTAAAAACAATAACATTACAGGTTACTTTTTTCATTTACTCTAAGAAATGTGAACATTTTATGTCTTAACAACACATTTTATTTTTTGCAGACTGAATAAAAGAGGGTTTTTTCTAATGGGCACCCATGTTTCCTCCACCACACAACATCGAGTGTCAGACCAACTCTTCTGTTATCGAGGTCATCACAGTTACTCATTAAGAATGGAAGAGAGGGGACAGATTAAACGACTGCCTCAGACATGAAAGAAATGTTAATGTGCAAATCATTGTGAAGCCTGCTAAAACAAATAAAAAAGGAGAACCACATGAACATAAACTATTGCAATAAGCGGAGTAACTTTACCCTGTGGTTGTGTCTTTGTCCCTCCGGGGCTTGCTGTAAAAAGTGTGCAGCTTCAGGGAGAAAAACAAATTGCATTCAATATACACAGACTGTTTTGTTGACTGAACCGAACCCCATAAAAATCTCCATGGATAACAATCAGCATTTGCAATATGTTGTTTTGCATTTGCTGAAAAAAAAAAAAAAAAAAAAGCTGTATCAGATCTAAGCAAGACAACTGCTGGTCAGTGAGATACAGTCAGCTGGCTGGTTGCAATACCAGAATTGAGAACAAAACAACTGAACAAAAGAGAAAGGATGTACATCAGCAACTTGTTTTTGACGCATTGTCTCCTCATTATCCACAGAGTCACCACTGGCTACAAATCTCATTACAATCTAGTGACAATGTCAGAGACAAACTGTTTCCCACATCTGCCGTAGCACTGTTAACCAGGCATTAAATAAACGAAACACCAAAACACTCTATAAAAGCATGTTGGGAAATAAATTATTCTCGTCAAGACGCAACCTTTACGACACTCTGTGCTTCTAAAGTCGTGTCTATGCGTTTAGTATTGATTTTGCCACTGTGACATGGATCACTCATCGATCTCACCAAGCTGGCAAGAGGGACAGAGAGGAGTCTGTGTTAATAAAGACTCTGGTGTGACTCTCTTTAGAAAATTTACAGCAAACTAGAGGTTCCCAAGTCCACCTCAGTGGCTCTGCATTGGGCTCCTTGCAACAGCTATTAATTAGAGTTGCATGACACCATCTGAGCAGATGATAACAGGGAAATAACACAAAGGTATGCACATACTTTGTAAGTTTGCCACGTATTGTGATGCAAAACTACCCAGTACTGTGTTAACCTATCACAGAGTAATTGAATGTTTTTATAAATCGCCTCATTAGGATTATGAACAAGCTTTCTACGATCCACAGAAATCATTAAGGCCTCTGAACAGGCTATAAGTTATCCTCCTGCTAAATGAAATCCAATTAACATCTGTTTATCAGGCTGAATCAACAGCCATAAGTTTAGCTGCAATGACTGTGACAAACAATTAGCTCTAATTGCGATATATGCGGCAGGGAAGTACAGATTGTGTGAGCATCAGACAAAAAGCAATGATAACTCCATTACACTGATACCTAACTTAGTATGTAGCCTAAAGAGGAGTCTTTCAAAATGTTATCGAACATTTATAATCCACTTTTTGTAATAGAGAATTAACAACAATAGAGGTTTTCAAAGACATTCTTTGTTATTCTTTAGGGGAACATGTAAACATTATCCATGTGATCAATGAACCAGAAACTGGCTCTCCGGTGTGTCTAAGTAGCATTATTTCCACATCTGTGAAAAACCAAAATTCTGACTCCGGTGAGACGTTTGTAATCTTTTACTATCCTGAACCTTGGCTGATCCACAGTCTGATCGCAGGCAAGTAAACTTTCTCTAGATGTTATCCAGTTTTTATCCAAATCAAATACTGCTGTGAGGCTTCCATGCTTCCTTATTGCATACAGTAATTGGAGATATTGGATGTATGTTAGATGTGTAATGTATAATCTCCATTAGTTCTGAAATTAGAGACACATGATTTGACTGCATTAGCAATAAAAAGACTAAAATTAAAAGACAGATTATCATCAAATTGTCTCTTTGGCTTGACTTGGTTACAGTGTAGTTCCACATTACCTCAGTTTTCACAAGTTCAACTAACTAACAATTATACACACACACACACACACACACATATATATATATATAGTTTATATTATTTATATTTATATTTTAAATTAGCATTTACATTTTTTGTTTTATTTTAATTTTAGTATTTTTTTCACTCATTATATTAATTTACTTATACTTATTTGTATTTTAGTTTTATTTTATTTTGAGCCCAGGAAACATTTCTAATTTTCATTTAATGTTTTTCCATCTTCTAATATTTATATTGCACTATTTTACCTTCATTTCAATTAACAATTAGTTTTTAATAGGATTATTTACAAAAACAACACTGGATGTGATGACATTGTGAAACAAAAAGGGAAAAAAAAAATGCCCAAGTAAAAAAAAACAAAAAAAGAGCACATTAATACTTAGCATATTAAGATTATGTAACAGTTGTACATTAATTACACAGCATTTACTTATAGACACAGCACCTATCTTATCAGCCATGCTAACCTACAAAACGACTGTTTAATTTGAGATTAAGATGCACCTAAAGTAAGGTGAAGGTAAATTGGATGAACAGCTTTTAGTACAACGGCATTTGATTGAATTGAAATTTAATTCCATTAGAAGGACATTTCATCCCAACCTTGAACCTTGTGTGATGCAAAAAAAAAAAAAAAAAAAAAAAAAGAACAAAAAAAAAAAAAAATCAATTTACAAGCTGCGTGTAAGCCAGTTACATAGACCAACTGCAGTAGCCTTAGAAGTACAGCAAATCATATTCTCTTCCTTGGTAAAATTAAATGATGCTTCAAAAGGGTAGTAAGAATCAAGATGGTTTTGTTGAATGGTATTTTAGAGGAAAAATAAATACGCTCTTTGATTGCACTGATATAGTTACATGAATATTTATAAGTAATTTATTAATTTATAAGTCTTCTTTGCGGAGTAAAATTCATCTAAATATTCAGAGCTAGAAAGGGCAGGAAGGTTGTGAGCCTAATGTGAAATCAATAAACTTACAATCTCTGCCAAAACTAGGTATTGACCTGAGACGGGACTTCTAGTACTGGGGCTTTTCATCTTGGCTATAAATAATTCATAAAAAAAAAGAAAAGAAAAAAAGATACAAAGAAAGAAAAAAAGTATCAAGATTATATAAACGACCAACACAGACACGAAAAAAATAAATAAATAGATCAAAAGCACATTTACAATGTTTCACAAAATAACTATGATAATATGCAATAATGACACACAATTTTCCAAATGCATGCCGTGGTTTCCCATGACCTCTTGCCTCTGTAATTTAGAGCAGCGATCGCTAAATGGACAAGATGATACCAGGAAACTCTCACAAAGAGCCGCATGGGGGATCAAAGGGGATGGATGTTCAAGTCAGATGCTACTCCAGTCACATACACACTCATATGATTTCTAACTGCATTCCCTAGCAGCACATCTCACATGCACCTTCTTCCTATTCCATTAAAGTGTCAGAGAGCCACTGAAGTGTCACCTGTATACCATTAGCTGTTTCATCTAATTCCTACAATGCTCTGGGGCCACGGCCAAACAATTATGCCAGCACTAACATTGGTTTTTATAAGTCAGCGAGGATCATGTTTGAACATCCTCTCCTAAGAGAGTCATTTTTGTATTCGGATTCAAACATGCTTTCAAGAACCGGAGAAAGACCTGATAAAACCCCAGAGGGCCTCCAAACAGGCTTTCAAATCCATATTCAGAAATACTTGATAAAAGCACACACCGGCCCTTTGAAATGAATTCTTGCAGGATAAATAAATATATGGTATTTAACTAAACGTTAAATGTTTGAATATCCGTTATAAAGTCTCATCCTCCGAAAGATTCGAGGGAGAGTAGGCACTAAAACTAAATTGTGCTGATGTAATGCTGCCCTCTACTGGGGGAAACTAAAAACAAATCCAATAATAGTTCCTATGAAAGATGCTTCCATTTAATTTGTGTCTTTAATTCAATATTTCCAGTGCTTTATTTATATCTGTTCTCGTGGGGCTGTAAGCCAGCACAGTTTACAGTAACGCATCCAAGCCATAAATAAGCCTTCAAACTTCAAAGCACTCCTCAAATGATGTTCTATTTGAAGCCAAAACTTGAATACTTCATGTGCTCCATGAATCAATAAATATTTGCATTATCATTGCATATTTATTGAGACATGAATGTTTTGGACTGTCAAATACTCAGTGGATGTTTACTGTTGTACTAAATGTACTTAAAGATTTGAGTGTTTATATAGGCTATATACAGTATTGTTCAAAATAATAGCAGTACAATGTGACTAACCAGAATAATCAAGGTTTTTCGTATATTTTTTTATTGCTACGTGGCAAACAAGTTACCAGTAGGTTCAGTAGATTCTCAGAAAACAAATGAGACCCAGCATTCATGATATGCACGCTCTTAAGGCTGTGCAATTGGGCAATTAGTTGAATTAGTTGAAAGGGGTGTGTTCAAAAAAATAGCAGTGTGGCATTCAATCACTGAGTTCATCAATTTTGTGAAGAAACAGGTGTGAATCAGGTGGCCCCTTTTTAAGGATGAAGCCAACACTTGTTGAACATGCATTTGAAAGCTGAGGAAAATGGGTCGTTCAAGACATTGTTCAGAAGAACAGCGTACTTTGATTAAAAAGTTGATTAGAGAGGGGAAAACCTATAAAGAGGTGCAAAAAATGATAGGCTGTTCAGCTAAAATGATCTCCAATGCCTTAAAATGGAGAGCAAAACCAGAGAGACGTGGAAGAAAACGGAAGACAACCATCAAAATGGATAGAAGAATAACCAGAATGGCAAAGGCTCAGCCAATGATCACCTCCAGGATAATCAAAGACAGTCTGGAGTTACCTGTAAGTACTGTGACAGTTAGAAGACGTCTGTGTGAAGCTAATCTATTTTCAAGAATCCCCCGCAAAGTCCCTCTGTTAAAAAAAAGGCATGTGCAGAAGAGGTTACAATTTGCCAAAGAACACATCAACTGGCCTAAAGAGAAATGGAGGAACATTTTGTGGACTGATGAGAGTAAAATTGTTCTTTTTGGGTCCAAGGGCCACAAGCAGTTTGTGAGACGACCCCCAAACTCTGAATTCAAGCCACAGTACACAGTGAAGACAGTGAAGCATGGAGGTGCAAGCATCATGATATGGGCATGTTTCTCCTACTATGGTGTTGGGCCTATTTATCGCATACCAGGGATCATGGATCAGTTTGCATATGTTAAAATACTTGAAGAGGTCATGTTGCCCTATGCTGAAGAGGACATGCCCTTGAAATGGTTGTTTCAACAAGACAATGACCCAAAACACACTAGTAAACAGACAAAGTCTTGGTTCCAAACCAACAAAATTAATGTTATGGAGTGGCCAGCCCAATCTCCAGACCTTAATCCAATTGAGAACTTGTGGGGTGATATCAAAAATGCTGTTTCTGAAGCAAAACCAAGAAATGTGAATGAATTGTGGAATGTTGTTAAAGAATCATGGAGTGGAATAACAGCTGAGAGGTGCCACAAGTTGGTTGACTCCATGCCACACAGATGTCAAGCAGGTTTAAAAAAACTGTGGTCATACAGCTAAATATTAGTTTAGTGATTCACAGGATTGCTAAATCCCAGAAAAAAAAAATGTTTGTACAAAATAGTTTTGAGTTTGTACAGTCAAAGGTAGACACTGCTATTTTTTTGAACACACCCCTTTCAACTAATTGCCCAATTGCACAGCCTTAAGAGCGTGCATATCATGAATGCTGGGTCTTGTTTGTTTTCTGACTGAACCTACTGGTAACTTGTTTGCCACGTAGCAATAAAAAATATACTAAAAACCTTGATTATTCTGGTTAGTCACATTGTACTGCTATTATTTTGAACAATACTGTATAAACAGGAAATGAACAATGCATGGAAAAACAAACACTTTCTTGTTTAACATTAATAAAAAAAAATGGTAATTGTGAAGCGTGTGTTTACATCAAATGAAGGCATTCAGCTCATTCAGCAGTGTCTGAGTCAACTAGTTCTTTACTGAGATATAGTTTAGCTGCCTGTTTATCCACTGCAAACAAATAAAACATCACTCCTATATATATATATATATATATATATATATATATATATATATATATATATATAAAACAAACACCCAGTCACTGTGAACACACAAACTTTGAACTGACGTACGTATTTTGTAGATCAGTTAACGTTCTGACTATTTGTAACGTGTTAAAATAAACGTATAACCTGTAGTTAGTGTTATACATTAGTGAGGACTAATTTGACATTATAGCCAATCATTGATTCTTAAGAAGTAAGAAGGGGGGGGGGGGTGAAATCCTCGTTTTCACTCAATATCCTGTTAATCTTAGGTACCTATAGAGTAGTACTGCATCCTTCATAACTCCAAAAAGTCTTTATTTTTATTATATTTATAAGAGAAAGATAGTCTGTACCGATTTTTCCCGGAAAAACACGAGCGCCTAGAGGCGTGACGTGTGGGCGGAGCTAAAGAATCACGAGCGCCAGTAGTCTTTTGCGTTGAGAGTGTTTGGAAGCTGTGACACAGATCCAGAGGCTGAAATTTAACAAGAGCAGCATCAGCAAAGGCGGTATGCTATGTGGTATGTACTGAAACTGTATATATTTGTTAGGGGTTTTGGAAAATGACTAAGTTTTTTTTTTTTTTAAGCTGTACATGTGGAAAGTGCAGTTTGATGGCAACATCGCATGTTGTTTACTTGATGTGCTTACGCGCTGATAGCTAAGTTAACAACACAGAGATATTTGAAGCAGTTTTACTCACCGCATGTGGTTCCAACACACAATCGTGACCCTTTTCCGTTGGGACTGCATTATCCTTAAGAAATAAACGATGTGCAATCCGAAATGCAGGGAACAAACAAAAACACTTGCACAACTCCGTTGATGCTCTGTAAAAATAAACTCCATCCACTGGTCCCTTAATGCTGTTTCTCTTTTGGTAATCTGTGCAGGGTTGTCTTGCCCTGGCAACCAAAAACACACTCCTTTTGTGACATTTCGGGACGCTCTCGCTCTGATCAGGCTGTGCTCAGCCTCTCTCTGCTCTGCTATATAGAAGAGCACGCACTTAGGACCCATATAAGGAAATTCCGCTCCATCTAACGTCACACAGAGCCATACTCGAAAAAAACTTTCAGAAACTTGTGACAAACCGGAAGAGGTTTTTTTGGAACAGAAATACTCCTTCAAACGTACAACTTAATTTTTGAAACTTTGTCCATGTTTAGCATGGGAATCCAACTCTTTAACAGTGTAAAAAACTAAGTATGCATGAAATAGCATTTCACCCCCCCCCCCCCCTTTAAGAAATCATATTGATAAAACAGTGCTGTCAGTACCATGTAAAAATATGAATATAAGAGTTTAAATATTTGTTTCCATTATTTATAATTATTTTGTATTTTTGTTGTACAGAGGGACTAACATAAAAACAAACCTGCATACAAACAATATTCCTTCTTAAAAGTAGGACTATAAATGTGAAATGCTTAAATTAATTTGCCAGTATAACAATGGGTTATGTATATGCCTTACATTAGGATTACACATCAGTTTCTTCTAATTGGAAGAGTAGGTAGGCTACTTTAAAGACTGATGAAAAATCGATTTGAAGACTAAATGAAATGTATTGACCACTTTATGTCTCCAATCCTATGACTCATTAGTAAAACACAGTGTTCTCTTTCATCTATGCCTTTCCATAGCTTCCCTGTAAGCTTTTCACTCAATGTAAAATTTTATGATCTGCACAATACAACTTTTGACTGCACGCTTGCAGGATGCTCACAAACAGAAACGTCTAGGCTTATTTGTTCTGGAGAGATACAAGTCAACAGTATCGCTTGTGAAGTTTGTTGTTTGACTCCAGAATCCTTCTTGCACTTTATTTGTTCATCTATTTTTTTACTCTTTTACTGAAATCTTAGCACCAGGTGGTCTTATCTTATCAAACCTGACAGAGACCCAGAGTGTGCATGCTAAATCTGTAATCAAACTAAAATTATTCAGCTCTCTGAATCTGCCTGGTGTGGCATCCAGTGAAAAGCTGTTTTTGGGAGATACTGACACAGTATCAATACACAGAATATGGTAAGGAGAAAAGAAAATTGTTCACTGTTTTTTTTTTTTTTTTTTTTTGTAAATCAACAGGTTCTTGCACATATTTCCACTCGTCGTATGTGGGGTTGCAAGAGTCTCATTCAGCTTTAGATGCAAATTTCCAAATGTAGTACTTCTGGCACATGCAACTGATGATATAAGGTTATTTGAGGTCATTGTCCTCAAATGATAAACTGTTCAGTGCATGTGAGGCAGTCAGTCGAATCAGAGAAGATGACTGTGTGCAATGCCCCAACTACTCACACAAGTCACTTGGTCATTGAATTACACTGCACACTCAAGGAACACAGTTCTGACAGCAGTAAATTTAATTTAATTTAAAACCCTTCCTAAGGGTTTTTTTTTTTTTTTTAGACACATTTTTCCTTTGTTTTAATTACAGTGTCATGCCCCACACAGTTCTTTTTCAAACCCAGCAACTGTTGTCAGTGTGTGTAACAGCTTGCAAAGCTTATGACATAGGACATAAAACACGTCTTTGGAATAGATTCACACTGCACATTACATCATGTGACTCATGTTAGACGGTTTTAAATCAATATTTGAAAACACTTCTCTGTGGTTGCCCATAACTTTTGGGACATTGATCATTGAATGTTATTGTGTTTGTTTGAGTATTTTTTTAGACATGTAAAGCACTTTGGTCAACTGGTGTTGTTTTAAATGTGCTATATAAATAAATGTTGATTGATTGATTGATGTGATGCAAATCGAACTGGTACTTTAATAGAGGTGTTAGACATTTTCAGTCTTAAATTACATTATGATTTTTTTTTTAAGGTAGCCATCTTTAACATGGGCATATAAAATGGTTGGTGGATTTAATAATAATAATAAGAATAAATTCCTACTTCATTCAAGTCATTAATATAATTTGTAATAAATACGTTGGCTAATTATATGACAACAAGCACATAAGAATGCCTTTTTTCATAATCTGAAAACATTTTCAACATCTTTATAAAATGTATTTTATTTAGTTTACATCCACTATGTAAACCTTTCCCCTGGAATGCATACAATGCAACTGAATCTACATTTTTTTGTTGTTCATTTTTCAACTAAATTGGTAACTATAGTTCATTAGATTTTTTTTTTTTTTTTTTTTTTTATCCAATATGCTACACACATATGCTACACATCAAAAAAGGTTTTTAGACATACTTGTCCATCAAGATCTACACATACAAAACAGTACCATTTTACTGAACAGACCTCTAATGTTATACCTGTCATAGTTAATTAAAAAAAGACAACCTTTGCTTCTATTAGCTGAGAGATACTCGTTTAGGCATTTGCTCTTGCTCAGAACAGCAGATTGTCATCCATATCCTCTGTAGGGAAACATGAAGAAAAGGTTTGTTTTTAAAGTTTTTGATTTATTTAAAAACGTGCATAAATAATTCATTTAAAGTGAATGAATAATAAATTAAAATCACTATGAGCTGGCCTTCAAAATAGTCTTACCTTCCTTAATGCCAAAGCAGCTGCACCACTCTTTGAATGAGACCAATTTGTCCTTGTCAGCATCACACTTTTGGAAAAAGACTGAGGTGCAATGCTCCATTGGAACTAGGGGAACGCGCAGTGGAGCCAGCTCAGAGTGAGAAAGAAACCTGCAACGGCACAACGTCGGAAACACACACACACACACGAAATTTGTTTAAAAATGAATTAACATAAGGAAGAAAATCTTATGAGCATATTTCACATCCACTTCATTTGAAAGACCAACATTAGATTCTTTATAAATAAATCTAGAGTATTTATAAGTAAATCGTTCGTAGGCGGATTTCCCCCACACTGCAGCTTTAAAGCCTCTGTCTGACCACTGACGTTGTGGAGGATATTGGCACCAAGTGTCTTTTTCTGGAAATGTCCCTCAACCACATCCTCACGCCGGCTAAAAATATTACTGAACCTCCTGTATGAGTAAGTCAGAGTTAGAATAGTTTCTGCCTCAGACGTCTTGCCCACGAATTGCCCTTTCGTGACCAATCATACAGTATGCACATACTGTAGAGCTCTAAGCTGCAGAGAATTTCCCAAAATCGCATGTTCTCGTCTAATTGGGCAGCTTTAAGCACATTTCAGGAATCAGGGATCAGAGATATTTTTATCAGTCTTTTGGCTGGAAGACAAACATTAGAAGGACATCTGACTTCATTTACAGAGATATTTGGGATTTTTCTCCTTTCTGATAAACTAAAGAATATTGCAAGCAGGAGTTTGTTCAAACACACAGCCCTCACTTGTCTGAAGGATGCTGGTCCATCTGTGCAAACTGCCAGTGCACTGGATAGATGTACATGATGTAGTTCTTCTCAAAGTCCTGCTGAAGAATCTCAACGGGGTGATCGTCTGCATGAAGACGTCTCTCGCTCTCATAGATCTTCTGAACCTGTTAAGCAGAGCATTCGTCGATTCATTCAAGGGCTATTTTTTAAAGTAGTACATCAGCATTGTGTATTTTACTGTCAAAAGTTGCAGATCTGAATAGAATTTGTCTCCCGTTTATTGTTTTAAACATTCTAATTGCCTCTTTGGGAGACATGTGATATCTATATGAAAAACTGTCCCGATCTGTCCCGTATCTTTGATAGACGTACCCTGATACTTTGTTTAGCTGTGAGAAAGCCAGGAGACATGGATTCATGCTCATATAACTGCAAAAGCACGTTCTTCAGCCAATCTCGCATACGCAGAGGGAACTGCACCAGCTCCGACTCTGGACATGGAGGAATGACTACCAGACAAAACATGCAAAAGAAACATTAGGAGAAATAAAAACAGAGAAAAATTAAAGCATTTTAGATATACATAAAAAGTATGGAACTATGAAATATGTCATTTAATTGAAGAGGTAATATTGAATTTATTTAGAAGTGTCTGAATTGTTATTGAAGAATCCATCTGGGTAAATCTGAGAGCAGTTTCTGAGACATTGTTAAGAAATCTCCAGATACTCTACATACCAGTAAATCTTCGCATCTATATTTACACCAAAACTTTCACCAAATTTGGCCTCTCTTGTGCTAACAATTAAAATGAGCATATCAGTGTTTCTTACATTTGCAGGATCCAGTGTAATCCAGGTGAAGTCTGTGGCCTGTTTTGGTCCCCTCAAGGACACACTTGGTGGCAAAAAGCTGACAGGATGTGTCATACGTCGTATTGTCAGTTCCGCATACCTACAATGAAAATGTCCCAATGACAACAGCATATTACTAGCAAATGGTATTATTATACTTAGTTTTTTCAATCAGTATCTGTTAACTATATGTTTAATCTGTAATTTGTAACTATTCACTCTCAAAAGGTACAAAACTGTCACTGGGGCAGTTCCCTTTCAAAAGGTACCAATATGCAACTTTGAGGTACTATTATGTACAATTTAGGGGTAAACGGGTATGTACTTTCTAGCTTTTGTAACCTTTTTTTCTGAGAGTGTACGTTTGGAAGTTAAAGCAGTTTTACTATAATCAGCTGAATGCAATTTAAACATATTACTTATACGTACATGCTCAAAATCATTTTCACTGGGAGGACATTCTGACGGCTCCTGACACACACAGACTGGTTTGTTCTCATCATTCACTTTGCAAGTCTTTCCTCTTTTACAGCGAAAGTTCTCGCAGGGGTCTGGATAAAAAAAGACAGAATGTGTAAATATCTTGTCAAATACTGTATCCTCAAATTAAGCATCCACTGCTGCTTTAAAAGGCTCTCACAGAGACATCTAATAAAGGTTATATATAACAACTCGGTAAAAAAAAATGCCAGCATTCCTTTGCCTCTATTGGTTTGGATAGAGTGTAAAGCAGGGGCTAAGGCTCTCATTGACTTCTTAAGCCAGGGCGGTTTAACGGTCTATGTTAAAGAAAAACTCTGCTCAGCAGATTCCTAATAAGAAATCGGGGCTATGTAGACAATGTTGAAACAACAATCACCATCTGGCAACCCTTGTCCGCTGGGCCGATGGGTGGGTCGAATGTCAGGGTAAAGCTCCATAGCGGCCCTGATCTGTACAGGATTCATCCCGACCAAGCGAGACTGCAAAGAGGCACAACCAACACATTTCAACATTTCAAAGACTTTGCAGGGTATATACTAAAAATATGGGCCCTAATTCAAATACTTTAAACTAGCGCACCTGCTTAAACGATCCATGATCCAAGTATCTATTAACTACTAAGAATAAACTTAAATGAGATTCTTCTCATTTATTTGCTTTTGCTCACACTAACGGTTAGGTTTCGGGTTTTGTTTCATAATCATTTTACTTCAGAATTGCTGACTTTTGTTTTGAGCCACAATTAGCATAAAAAAGAGCAATAATATAGTTTGCACTGTGTGTAAATAGCCTACATATGGTGTTATAAGCAAGTAGTTAAACTGTTTGTGGTGGTTAGTGAATTTAGCCTCTACTTCTTGAACTAAGTACTAATAATCAATTTAAAATTCATTTAAAGTATTAATCTACTAAAAGCACATGCGTAGGCTATATACTGTACTAGCATGTATTGTGAAAAGCTTAGAGTCTGGTTGTGTGTTCATCTAGAAAATTCTCATCTCCTTCAAGATAACAATGTATGTGTGATGCATTTTGTACCCATTTCCCATTCTTCTTTCTGGTTTTAGGCTCTGTATTTTCAGTGGGCTCCTCCAGTTGTTCTGGGTCTTTCCTATGATTATGTTCTTCAGTTGCTTCCACTGCACTGGCTTGGTCACTCTGCATCTTCTCCAGCTGCTGGTTGCTTCGCTGCTTCTTGGGTTTGCTCTTCCCATGGCTGCTGCCTTTATTCTTCTGCTTTGTCTTCTTGCCACTAGACAGACTAGCATCCTCAGATTCAGTGCTGTGCTTCTCATCCTGTTGATCGCTCTTCTCTTGTTCATTGTCATTCTCGGAGTCTTGTAAAGGCTCATCTTGGGTTTGTTCTGCTGGCACGTCCTGTTCTTCTGCAATGTCCTCAGAGTCAGTGTTGGATTGCTGAGAATCATAGTCCACTGTGACTGTGGGAATCACATCTTCAGCTGTTTCCTTCGTCTCTTTGACCTCCTCCAGCTTGGTGGGTAGTGGCTCTGAAGCATCACGGTCAGCTGTATAGTCCAAATCAACTGGTATCTCTGACTCTGTACTGCTGTCGGTCTCATTTGCATCCTCTACCTTGTTCTCACCTTCTCTTTTTTCAGTTCCATCTTCATTCATCGTAGATTGTCCATCTTTCTTTCCCTCCTCCTCCGCCATCTCCTTCAGTTCTTTGTCTTTTTTTGAACGATCCTCATCTTCATCCTCCTCCTCAGGGACCTGTAGGAGCTGAGACAGTGCCTCCTCACTCAGGAGCAGAGGTGTATTCTTCTCACCTTCCTCTGAAACTTCAAGCTCTTCTGCCCCTGCTTGCTTCATCTCCACACGGCTCTCATTCTCCTCACTCTTGTCCTCATCCTCTGGGTCCTGTGTGCTGGACTCAAAAGGCAGAAATGTGGGCAGAACGGCATCGTTTCTGTCATGAAGCTTCACTGGCTTTTGCTTCAAAAAAGGAAAAAAGGAAAATAATAATTATTATTATTATTATTTTATGAATCATTTTTTGTTTTGTTTTTCAAAAGCCTACATTTAAGCAACATATAACTGACTGACAATTAAAGTAAAGTTTATATCCTGTATTAATTTATATATATATAAAAAAGAAAAGAAATATTTTGATTGAATTAGAGTTCTTTAACAAATCAATTGAGTGAATAATTCAATGACTCTCTCATATAGATGTCAGTTGCTTGTTTTTGAATGAATCAAAGTTTCTGAACAATCTTTTTAATATTCGCTGTATAACATAATAATAATATTTTTTTTCCATGTAAAATGTATAATTGTATATAATTTATACATAAAGTATAAAAGTATACGTAATTTTTTTATTTATTTTTTTTTTTTTTTTCAGAGGTCTACGAGTAAATGTAATCTTTTTAAGGATTACCTGCTCTTTTGGAGTTGGGTTGTGTTTGACATGCTGATTTTTCCCATGAGGTTTACTTTGTACCTGAAAAAAAGATGATATATAGATAGGTTGATGACAGACGGTCAGATGATAGAAAGATATTTCACCAGCTAGCAATAAGGACAGTTTACTACAGCGCTGACATTTTTTTCAGCATAGACTTTGCGCAGATATGGCACACATGCACACGTTATTCCACACCATGTTCACTGCTTTAATTACAGAACAAACTGTATTTACCCAGAAACAATCTTGTTTCAGCTGCACGACTCATATAAATTCATACCAACAAGAAATTACATTGCTGTTTATGTAATCCTTCCAACTCAATTATTTGAGATTATGTATGGCTAACCACTCTGTTGTCATTTCCTGGAGAAATGCTAATATTTTGCCAGTGAAGTATTGTCCTTCTATGTCCTGATAAGTAACCGGTGTTGAGAGTCCATTTGCATTACATTCTCCAAGCTGAACTGAAAAACATGCCTCGGTCTTATGATTTAAGCGAGGCATTTTGTCATTTTAAATCTACACAATTATCCTTTCATCATCCACTGTGGACTGTGGGATTGATTTACCGCCCAGCAGAACTCCATTTAAGAGTTAGTCTACTCCCATTCCGATCCCAAGAGTAAGGCAATGGGATAATATATAGCCGTGTTTGTGATTAGCTGTGTCAAACCCTCTCTGTTGGCCTGGATCATATATTACAACAGATTTCATTACAGCTTACAGGCTCCTGCTGATTTATCTGCACACTTGATAACATTTGATTGACTCTCTAAAAGCTCCTCGTCTCAAATTCGCAGCGTGCATATTCCTCATTGCGTGCGTTTTGAATGTTGTTCTTTCAAATATGTTCTTGGAAACTTCTTTTGGGTGGTGTCTGATTCCATTTGGTTCTTTGACCTTTGAAAATGACTGTGGGCTTATAGAAATATTGCAGAATATTTGTAGATTTGACTTACATAGGTAGCCAGTGCTGAGACCAACAGGCAGAAGAGAAACAGGTCTTTCTTCATCTCTAGATTAAAAGACAGAATCAATAATGATTTGTATGGATGTCAGCAGAGTCTTGTGTCCTATTTTAAAACTTCCTAAAAAACTGGAAAAAAGTTTTTCTTAAAAAAAAAATAAAAAAAAGTGACATGATGTCCCCATTCTCTATTCTTTCTATCTAAGAATTCGGCTGTTCTGCCCTCTGGGCCGTTCTCACACAGGGTTCAGAGTTTCTCCATCTGTATGCTGGACGTAGTCCTGCCATGACACCCCAGCATAAATCAGCCGCCTCAGTTGTCGTGGTAACAGGGCCCAGGAGATGAGCCCCACTCAAAAGTCACATTCAAAGTCCGGAGGGGCAAAGCAAACATCAGAAGCTACTAGACTGGAAAAAGAGTCGACTAAGTACACAAGCTTTTTGCTTCCTGCACAGAGACAATGTGCCTATTACTGGCCATGTTAATGTGGACAATGACTGGGGTGCAATGGCATGAAGATACTGCATGCCAAAAGATGATATAGAATCGTTCGTTATTAAATTTTTTGTTTTAAAAATCTTTTTTTGTTTTAAAAATGCAGTAAATTTATAACAATGACTTATATTTCACAGTGCATATTTTAATTCCTGAGGATTTATCATATAAAACTTTGTACTTTCAGAAAACAAACATAGAATAAACAAATTCAACTTGTGCTAGAAGAATCTCCAGCAATTAAAAACTGCAAATAAATGAAAATATACATTGCTATTAATACGCCAACATGATATGCATTTTTTTTTTTTTTTTTTTGCATTATCTTTTCTTTCATTTTATCTTAATTATTAACTATTATCACTATAAATTGAATTTTGGGACTTACCTGGGCTGCGATGTCGCTGATAAAAGGGGAGGAATTTCGAGTCACCGAGAGTCAGCGAGAGGCAGTCAGTCAAAGCACCTCTAACTCCTTTCTGCCTCCCCTTCAGCACTGTACATCAGATGCCCTTCATCTGCACCCGGACATTCACAGAGACACAACTAACGGAAGCTTCGGTGGGGGGGTGCATGGGGAGAAGAACAGAGCAATAGAGAGTCACTCCAAAGCACACCGTTACAATTTAACCTTACTCAAACATTACAAATCTATCTAATGTTTCCACTGTATTAGCATATTTAGATTCAAATTATTTAACAAACTAGTTAGGTTTTAAAATAAATAAATGAACTTTAATTAATTTACAGTATGTGGAAAACAAAGAGGTGATTTATTTTCTGGTGATTGGCAGATTTTCAGATCTTGAAGCTATACGAGTGGCCCAGTGTCAGGGAATTTTGACATTCAAAGCTAAAAAGGATATTAAATGCCACCTGTAGATGGCGCCCAGTGCTTTTGCAGACCTTCTAAAATATTTGCCAAACTGGCGGCCACCAGAGTATTTTATTAACTGTGCACCTATTTTAGTATCAGAATATCAATTTGTTTGGGTTTATTTAAATAAAACTTTAAACTCTAAGACTCTCTCTCTCTCTCATATATATATATATATATATATATATATATATATATATATATATATATATATATATATATATATATATATATATATATATATATATATACACATACATACACACACACACACACACACACACACACACACACGCTGCGATTCAAAAGTCTGGGATCATTACGTTTTTTTTTTTTTTTTTTTAAGTGGAGCTTCTTGGGCTCATCAAGGCTTTATTTATTTGATCAAAAATACAGGTGAAAAAACTTTAACATTGTGATATATTATTTACATTTATATTATTGATTTTCTGTTTTAATATACTTAAAATTTTAATTTATTATTATTATTATTATTTATTTATTTTAATTTTTTGGGGGGAAACTGAGATATATTTTTTTCTATATTCTTTAAAAAGTAAAAAAAAAAAAAAAAAAAAAAAAAAAATTAAAAACAGCCTTTAATTAAATTACAATATTTGATAATGAGTCTTTACTAGGGCATTTTATCGATTTAACACATTTGTGCTGAATAAAAGTATTCATAACATTCCAAAAAAAAAAAAAAAAAAAAAAAAAAAAAAAAAAAAAAAAAAAAAAAAAACAATATACTGACTTTTGAATGGTAGTGTATATTGTATATCAAGATTTCCATTTTGAACAAATGCTGTTTAAATATATCTCTGTGTGTGTGTGTGTGTGTGTGTGTGTGTGTATTCATAAAAGTATCCTGAAAAAAAGTATCACAGGTTCCAAAAAAAATGAAGCAACTGTTTCCAACACTGATAATAAATAGCATAATAGAATGATTTCTGAAGGATCATGTGACTCTGAAGATTGTAGAAATGATGCTGAAAATTTAGCTTCGATCACAGGAATGAATGACAATTTAAAGTATATTAAAATAGAAAATGTTATGTTAAAATCAAAAAATAAGATTTTTTTTTCTTTTTTGGATCAAATAAACACAGCCTTCACAAATCTTATCTAAAGTGTATATCTTTAGAATTTGCAACAAATAAACATCTTAAAACATTTAAAAGATAGGAGAACAACACTGTACCTTAGAAAACACCTTGGGATTTTTTACATTAGCAATATCAACATTAACTACTATTTAATGTTGTTATTATTATTATTATTATTATTATTATTTCTATTTCTTTATTTTGAGCGCTTGAATATTAGAGCTCTAGAATATTTGAATAATAATAATAATAACTACTGTCACTACTAGTAATAAAATATGTGTCTGTTTCTTTATTTTGAGCTTTTAAATATTAGAATATAATACAATAATAACAATTACTACTACTATTACTATATCAATGATGATAATAATATTATTTCTTTATTTCGAGCTCTTGAATATTAGACTCTTTAAAACTCATCTGTCTCACAGCCACCTTGTCGATATCCACCTTTTATCAAGAAATCTAATTATAACAGCAAGCAAATTCCACTCAAATTGCAAGAGATGAATATTCATTAGAGAACCACTATGCATTGTTTTACATTTCCTCAAAGCTATTATCAGTAAATATCTTGGTGCGCTGCTACATGTGGTTTTCGGGTACACTGCAATGATTAGGAGTATGATTGTGAGGAATGATTGTAAAATGGAAATATTCCACTCTTCACCAACACACACAGACTCAAAAGGAAAAAAAAGTAGCACTCCATATATGGAGCTCCAGGAAGTGGTGACCAAAAAAAAAAAAAAAACAGTGCAGGGACAAGTTTATATAGGAATATTTATAGGTTATAAGCAAGCTATCATAAAAGAAATAAGCCATTTGTGATTTTCAGCATTTTGTATCCATAATAAACACATAGAATTTAAGTAAGGTATATACAGTGATTGTCTATGGAACATAATAAAAAAAGGCCCGTTTTGGAATGCTCTCATTATGGACTTCCTGTCCCAGTGTGGGATTAGACAGTACTCTTACTCAGTATTTAGAGGCCACACACCCTATAGTTTAGCATCTTAAAATAGACACGTACAGGAGAGGAAGTTTTGTAGTGTGTGTCATTGCATTATGTAAACATTCTTACTGTGGCACTCTCATTTTCTTGTATATTCTAGCTCCAGTTATTGTGCCCCCACAGTAATCTGAGTGTTGGCGAGCAGGAAGTGATGCTGTTACCTTAATGGAGAGTCAGCCTGTTAAATAGCACTTTCTCTAGACATACCATTAAATTCAGTCTTTAGCTTTAGCTATAAACACTCTCTGGAAAGTACTCTCGTTCATTTACTCTTCTGCTTTCTTGGACTTTGCATTCGGACTACTAGAAGAGAAAGGTAAGATTTTCTTATTTTTAAGCAGAAATGTTTCAAGAAATGTTAAAACAATAAATTATTTATGGATGTTTATTCTTCGGATTTTATATTCCAGAATGAAACCTGTCATACTGATTCTCTGTCTGCTTGGAGCAGCCTCTGCTAATCCAGTGAGTGCTACTGTGAATAAACTTTTCATGTCCCTTTGTCTTGCCATACATTTCGAAGAGTGACAAGTTTTTTTTTTTTTTTTTTTTTTGCATTATCACACAGATCTTGCATAAAATGGCTATGGAGATGATTCAGCATGCATCCAACTCTGTAAGTGACGCTCAGTATATTTTAAAGAAACTTTGTGTTAATTTTTAAAAAATGTTTTAGGTAATGTCCTTTAATCTGTTATATTCCACAGTCGGAAAGCTCTTCAATATCTGAATCCTCCGACCAGAGTAATACCTCAGAAGCTTCAGATGAGGTGTGCTTCCAGTCAAATTCCACATCATATTATATATAATCCATGTCAAATTTCTACCAGAAAAAAAAAAAAAAAAAAAAAAAAATATATATATATATATATATATATATATATATATATATATATATATATATATATATATATATATATATATATATATATATAATTCATATATAGTACAGTATTAAGTATTTTTAAGTCTTTTTTTATAATTTACAAATAAAACATACATGCATTATTTATTTATTTATTTGCAGAAGTCTATGGAAACGGTCTCCGACAGCAATGTAAGTGTCAAAACTATTATGTCAACAAATCTAATGAGAAAATATTTCAATATATTTTGATGATGTTAAGAAAATGGGCTCACTTCACTTTCTCGGTTTTTCTTGACAGAGCTCAGAATCATCTGAATCAGACTCTAATGAACCGGTATAACTACTATTTTTTTACAAATGTAGAAAAATCACTAAACAGATCAATATTATTGCAAATGTCTTACCATGTTTGTTTACACACACACATATATTTTTTTTTGTTTTGTTTCAAGATCTCTAGTGAAAGCCATTCTGTGGAAAGTCTGGTAAGTTGCTTTGCCTTAATACAACCTGAAACTCATGCTCTAAAGCGCATTGACTGCAGAGAAACTGATATCCTGTTTACTTTCCCACGTTCTGTCATCTGTGCTTATCTAGATTGGAAAAAGTGAGACCGCACTGACATCAGATAACACTCAAAGCAGTAGAGAGAATACTCGTAGGGTAAGGAACATCCAATTTCACGCATCGTACAACAAACGTGTGGTTACACAGGAATAATGACCATCATAATGCATTCATACAGGGCTGGATCTACACCCTCAAATGGGTCAATAAGAACAACAATGCCATTGTGCAAGAGACCAGCCAGTCAGAAGAGAATGACATCAAATCCACCAGTGATGCACCAAAAACAAGTGACAGCAGTGAATCGAGTGAAAGCCAGGAAATGGTTGCTCTAAACAAAAAGGAAGAGGATAAAAGTGCAGACACAAGTGAAAGCACTGAAAACCGTTATACTGTTGATGGTACAGAGTATAGTACCAGCAACAGCAGCAGCAGTAGCAGCAGCAGCAGCAGTAGCAGTGAAAGCACTGAGTCCAAAAACAGTGCAGCCGACAGCGAAAGTCGCTCAACTGAGTGCCAGCCAGGAGCTAACACACAAGAATGTGACAGTGAGGAAGACTTTCTGGATATCGGTGATGATGGTGCAACTGACCCTTTTAATGGCATCCTAATGCCTGATGTCACTGAGCCCTAGCAGCAGTTTAAGACAACTATTATGACTCAATGCTCTGATATCTTACAAGTGGAAATCCCAGGAATATATCAAAATGGGAATGTTCTATTAAGAAAAATATTTAAAGGAGGTTGTGTAAGGAAATTTATATAATATTAAAATAAAGCATTAAACAAATGTTAATAATACTGTATTATACAGTCTGTTTTTAATTTAAGATTACACATTGTAGGCATAGTTTGATATTTTTATTCTTTTTTTTTTATATTTGCTTTTTATCACTGGATATCTCTGGAGCTGAAGTTGTGACAGTATTTTTATATAGATTTTGTAGCTGTTTATTTATACTGTTGGTATTAACCCTTTTCAAATAAATAAAGTAAAGAAAAAGTCAAGCATTGCATGAGTCCTGTATTTCCCAGGAATTCTTTAAGCTAAAAAGTTGCATATGCAAACACCATACATTCCTAAAATGAAAGGGTTGCCCTAATGCAATCCAAGAGTAATTACCAACTTCATTACCTGTAATTTTACAGGTTTACTTCATACCTTTGCACAAGCATGCCTCAACAATAAATGAGTTGTGTAACATCAAGATATGAAAGAGCACTTTGGAATATTGCAACTATTGTGTGTGTGTTTGATTGACTTATTCACAAGTTATATATCTATCTGTCAAATGCATGTCATTGCTGTTTTAATACCACAAGATGGTGGCAAACTTGTGGGGTTTCCCTTAGGCAGAACATCATGAACTCAAACAAACATTACATGCTGAGCGGGACTTTCTACCGTTTCATCTGTGCTGCTTTTGGCAGAGGGATAAAGATTCCTTACTCTAAGAATGGGGGTTTAGACATTGTAAGTTTGTTAATTGCTGTATAATTAAAATGACTGTTTTATGGTTCAGTCTTCAGATAACAGACTAAGCACCACTGGTTTTCATTGTCTAGACAACTGAAGTGTGATCCAAGATAATGGCAGGTATCATCCATTTGGACATGAAGGGGTAAAAACTTAAATAATGGGTATTTTAGAGACTGCAATATATTGTGTGTAAGAATTTGCCAGATTTCCCAGTTTAAAAAGACAAAATAAAATTGGCAGATGCTATTTTTCTCAGAGTTTACGGTTAGCTGCTCAGCTGCCAATGTATTATACGTTACCATCAAATTAAACAATTTTGTATAATCTCAATATGAATGCAGCACTCATTTCACACCACATCATTGTCAAATTGTTTTGGGGTGACCAAGCAATACTTAGGCTAAAATAGTATAATCTCTCTCTCTCCGAGTGTGTGTGTGTGTTTACATCGTAGGCCAAGAAATGTTCATAAATTGTAGGCTAAATAAAAGGACAGAAAAGATTCATCATTTACACCCATTCCAAACCTGACATTTTTAAGAATGTCGGTAACCAAGCTGTTTCAGTTCAATTTACTTTCATTGTAGGACAAAACATTCAATGGAAGTCAAAGGGAACTGAAAGTGTTTGGTAGGCAGCACATTCTTCCAAATATCTTCTTTTGTGTTCTGCAGAAGGAAGAAGGCAAAGTTTGGAAAGAAAAACATTCTTCATATGTTGGTGGACTATCCCTTTAAAAAAAAACGTCAAAAAATGTTTTACTTCCCCTACTTTCATCAGATTCATACCTTAGCTTCGTAACTTCATTAAAAATCTGTATTTCTGAAAGCCACCTTTACCAGAGAGCCAATTTCAACGCACTCTTCGTAGGGGACTTTATGTGTTGAAGTCCCGTTTTACTCAGTCCGTGAGCGACCCGACAAACTAGAACGTTATAATGAGAGAAACAGCGTAACGTTACTCTTAACCGCGTCGCGTAGGCTGCTAAATACAGGTCGCGCGCAATGTTCGTGCACACGCAGCAGGCGGCGTCAAGCTGAACTGTGATCTTCCTAAACCTGATAACAAACCGAGGAGCGCGGCAATTGTCTCTAAAATGTGTAAAATCTAAATTAAACCACACACGTCTCGACCATTAACTCTTTTGATGACAAAAAGGGGGCTGTAACCGAACTATTTTTTGACGTTTAATGTGAAGTACGAGAAAAAAATATACCCAATTTGAGATGGGGAAGTCCCCGCAAGGAAATCCCCTCTTCATAAGATAATTTCGAAATTGAGTGAGGCTCTCACAGGCTGAAGCTTTCTGCCTTTGGTCTACAGCAGACGCATGTAGTAAGCCTATGACACTCAAACCTGTGCAATATATGGGAAAATCGAACTTTATGTATTGGTTTTAACGCGCGAGCGGATTGTTCAGAATGGATGAGATAAAGAGAGAGAACGACGCACTGAGGGCGAAGTTGCGCAGCTGCTCTACACTCAACACATTTTACCACGAAACACAACAAGAAATTGCTCGTTTAAATCAATTGGTCACCTCCAAAGACGGAATAATTGCCGATTTGAAGGCAAGACTGGGGAAGTATGATAAAACAGTGGTCATAGAGGGAGAGGAGCCCTATATTGTAGGGCCGTCGAAATCTCTCATCGAGAGTTTGTGTAAGGAAATTTGCAAATTAAAGCAAAACCTCAAGGAGTCAGAGGCAGACGCCGCCCAGAGATTGGAAACCAGTAAAACAGTAAGTTAAAACACTTTTTTTTTTCATTTGTCTTCCTGCTCTCCTATGTAATCATCTACAATATGTCAAGTTGATTATTTTTCCCTGTACATCTCGCCATCTAAAGCACTGTAAAGTAAACACCTTAGTAAAATCCTAGAATTCCTTAATCAAGAAAGAAATAAGATAAGAATAATAATGATAAAAGAGCTTTTTCCAGCCTACAATGATTTGGTGGTCCTAACTGATGGTCTGCCAGTCTTACAAATTTAAAAAAGTACCCGAAACCCTTTTAAAATGTACCAGCCTGATTTAAGTGAAGTCATTTAAGTGGTATTTTTCAGTTTATGATTATACATTTGTTCAGTAACACATGAATACTATCTATGCATCTATGCATTAGATATGGTGAGACAAGTGAATTTCTTGTTCCGTTCACCTGTCAGGAAATGGGCTTGAAAAAGTCTTCTGACTGTTTGCATGTTCCAGGAGATCCGGAGGTTGCAAGAAAAGTTGAAGGAGAAGGACCAAGAGCTGGAGACCATCAGGGAAAGGCCTGACCAGGAGAAAGAAAGGGAGATCCAGCGACTGCGCTCCAACTTGGCCGAAAGCGATCGGACACAGGCCACCAGGGCCGTCCTTTGCAACTCTCTAGCTGAAGAAGCCGAGCAGTTGAGGGCACAGCTTGGGGCCACCGTGCATGTGTGCCAGGAGCTTTTGGGACGGCTGGAGAAAGAGAAGAGCAAGACAGCCATGACGGATCAGAGAACTCAAGCAAATGAGGTGTGTTCGGGGAAACTATCAGCATTCTACAACATCTGGACCACCTTTAAAACACTTTATTCAATAACTATATTTGACTTTGCTTTTTGTAGCTTCATCAGCCGAAAGAATCCCCTGAAGTTCCCCATCTGAATGTCATCATCAGCAAGTTAGAAGAGGAGAACGACCAGCTTAAAAAGAGAGTTGCATATGTAAGGCTCACATGATGGAACTGTTATTTGATCATCACCCACTGACATTTGTTTTTACCAGTTTCATTTGCAGAAAATGTCACTCACTACCTTTTATGGAAAGACATAACAACGTAAAATATTCTTGGAAAATGTCGTGTCATTTTTGTCTGTTCACATCATAAATACATGCCTTTGTTCCATCTCAGGTGGAAAGTTTAAACTCAAAGTGGCAGAAGTATGACTCCAGTAGAGAGGAGTACGTGAGGGGTTTGTGTCAGAAGTTGAAAGAGTCAAACGGTCTGGCATCCGCAGGTCCGACCCTGACCCAAACTCCGGCGGCGGGCAGCGTGGCTTTGTTCCAGCAGGAGATTGCGCGGCTCAATGGCCTCCTGCAGGACAAGATGATGGAGTGCGAGAGACTCGGCAGAGAGAGGGATGACAGTAAAAGAAGAGACCAGGAGCGCATTCAGATGCTTGAGCAGCAGGTCTTTATTATTCTTTTGAATTCCTCTTAAACAGGAAGTCATGGTATTTTTGTTACAACAAAGGTGAGAAGTAGTTTTGTTTGGCGTGCTGCCCATAAACTAAAAGACTTTGTTCTCCTGTAGGTTTTGGCCTATATTGAAGACTTCAAATCAGAGCGGGCAGATAGAGAAAGGGCTCAGGGTAAAATCCTGGACCTTCAAGATGAAGTTGGGCGACTTCAACTGCAAATACGCACACAGGCAAGTCTAAAAAAAAAATAATAATAAATAAATAAAAGCCTTATTTAAAGAATGAAAATCTTGAAAAGATAATTTGCTTTTTTTTATGGCAAGGTTAGATTAGGTTGTAAAATGCCATGTGGTGGAACTCCCCAAAAACGTAATATTTACCAAAAAAAAAAAAAAAAAAAAAAAGTATATATTATATTACGTAATTTTTTTAACAATTACAAATTATTTTATTATTGTCATTTACTACAAATTAACCAACATGATAGACGAAAAAAGTATTAAAAAATACATTATTAGTATTAAATAATATTACATGGTTTTATATATATAGTTATAAAATATTATGGATTGTTTTAAGTCACAATGAAACTGAATTAGCAACAGATCTTTTCTTCAGTTTCTTGATGTACATCTGAGAGCAGTGGATTAACAAAAACACACACACACACACACACACACATATATATATATATATATATATATATATATATAGGGAGAAAGAGAGCGAGGGTGGGTACAACAGGTTTTTTTTTTTTTTTTTGGATTTTGAGATGTGGGCGTTGCATTGAAAAATTAATTTGAGCATGCAGTTGAACATGGATGGGCAGGGTTTAAGTGGTCTAAATTATTCGAGAAGTCTGGAAAATATCACCAAAGAGAAATCTGTCATGACAACATTTTGATTACAACATAATGGGGTCAAAAAAAAGAAAGAAAGAAATAAAGAAAAATACATGAATGATTTGTGACACAATAACATACTTACAAAACAGATTTTGATTAAATGCTGGATTTTTCCCTCCCTTTCTTAATCAAACTGGAAGAAGAGACAACCCGCATTTCTACATGATTTAACCCATAAAAGTAGTTTTGGTGGTATAATTTAATATATTTAGGTAGATTCAGCTATATCAAATTAGACTTTTGACTTAAAACCAGAGCATTTATGATTTTTAACAAGTCACCACTTGTTTTCAGTGCAACCCGACCAGCA
Organism: Carassius auratus; assembly: GCF_003368295.1. Taxonomy (NCBI): domain Eukaryota; kingdom Metazoa; phylum Chordata; class Actinopteri; order Cypriniformes; family Cyprinidae; genus Carassius; species Carassius auratus. The sequence continues at coordinate 1,681,743 of NW_020528142.1, forward strand.
TGAGACTTTAAAATCCAATTCACTTTAAATAACATGCATTATTTCTCCATCACTCAGAGCGTCCAAGATGCCTCATCCTCACGGCGACTTCACATGGGCCTAAAAAAAGTTCCCCACCGACAGAAGGACACTGCCGAACCACGGAGAAACAGTCCCCCAGAAACAAGCTCAAAAAGGACTATCAGTAACACGGCACCGCAGGGAGCCGCTGAACTGCAGTGCCCTCGCTGTCTCACCACGTATGACGACGAGCACGCGACCGAATACCTAAACCACTGGGACGAGTGTGCCAAGCTGTGAGTCTCTCACCTCACTGACTTTTCACAGGGCACAGAAAGCACTGAGGACAGAATCACTACAAGCTTTCAGACTATGGGATGTTTGACAGGGTGTTGATGAAGGCAGGGGCACGTTTAAACAAGATGGAGTCGAAGGCAGAGCTTTTTTTCTGGGGGGTTTAGGCTTGGCTTTATGATTGTGGGCTTGGTTGATGTTTAGAAGGTCGCTTGTGGCATAGGACTCAAGATATGACTTTGGGTTGGTCATTCCCAGTTTAAAGGCTTACTCACATGGCTGTCATTGAACCCAGATGGTTTGGTTATGAAAAGTTATTCAATCTCAAGCATTTGTGGTTTATAAGTCACTGGGTTTTGTCACTTGTTTGGTATTATGGTTTTCAGCATGGTACATTTTGTCTAAGAGCTTCAATCAATTTTTTTGCTTAATACTGTATTGCAGATCTGTGTATAATTCAGATGGATCGTAAAATTGGTATCATATACCTCACCAATGTGTATTCTCTTTATCAGATGGTTTGCACTTTTTGCTATTTTAATTATTGCCAAATACAGATGATAAAAGAACATAACCTTTTATATTTAATACATAAGCTTCTTTATTATTAGACTGTCGAGTATCATTCATGCTGTTTTTGTTATGGTGCTATTTGTAAAGATTATTGATCTATTTTTATATTTCATTTTTCGTCTAATTGTATGTGTATTGTTATTATCAGCCTTGGGCTTACATTTTCAATCAGAGATGATTATTTGTACCAGAATATACAGAGCAGCACAGCGCACACTATTAATAATCTTTTGATAATCGACTTTCTGATTCATATATATATATATATATATATATATATATATATATATATATATATATATATATATATATATATATATATCAAACTTTAGTTTCCGATTTTTAAATGTCATTACATTCTCAGAGTTTTAAGGCACCTTTTGACTGTGAGGTACTTGCCATTCGATCCCCCTCTGCAGTTGAAAACATTCTAGTTTTAAGTAAGAAAGGAAGTTCCCTACATCCTGGTAAATTGAGACCTGAAATTAGCACGTCTCAGATGTTGCCGATGACAAAATGGCCTCCTATTGCTGCACATCTGAACACTTTACTGGGGGTTTTAAGGCACTAACAGCAAAAAAATATCAAGTGACAAGAAGGAGATATCACAGAGATGCCAAACTAAGACAGAGAAACGTGATAACTATAGGAGGATTTATTTTTATAATAAAGTATTTGCTTAAGGACCCTTCTTGAAACTGTGTAATCTTGTTTGTGTCTGTAAGTGCTTCCACCATCAAAGGTAATTTTTAGTAAGATATGGGAAACCAGACACTGAGAGAGTTGTGATAATGCTGGCGAGATCATGAGGCACAGTGTGTCATAAAGCATTACACTCAAGTCCAATGGGATTTGGAAGTGTGTGAGTGTGTGCACAAGTAGTGGAAAGCCCCTTCCCAAGCACAACTGAATGGGCAGACTATAACTGCAGCAAATTCTCAGCTGTCCCGAGGCCTGGAAGTGAATAGAAGAGAAACAGGCGACTGTCGGGTAGAGGGATATAGCGGGACTGGCTATTTAAAGGGGAGGAGGCTATGTGACCAAACAAGGCTAGTGTCTGTAACTGAAACTACATGCTAAACATTATATAGCTTACAAATGATGTACAAAGCTAAATTGCTGCTTTAGTTTTTAAATAAAGGCCAATAACACATTATCCAGGCCATTATGAAAAGGTTTTGAGAGATATCAGGTCATGAATTTAGTTAATTTCATGGAGGGCTGTAGGGTGGATGTATTTTTTGTAGGCAAAAAGCTACAAATGAGTTAGCATTTTAGCATCTCTGGTTCTACCAGTCTGAAGTCAATGGGTTATAACACAAGCATGATATATATATATATATATATATATATATATATATATATATATATATTTTTTTTTTTTTCACATTTATTCTATGACAAAAAATACCTCTCTCTTTTACCTCTCTTAAACAAGGTGGTTGCTAACAACATTTATAAAACAAGGATCACTAAAGTGATTTCTGAAGAGTGATTCTGGGAATTGAAGTGTCAACTCAAAGAATAATTTGGTTCCTAAATATCTCCCTAGAAATGTTTGTGTTATACTGTATCTGGGAAACTGGTCATAAGTACAGGCCCGTATTCAGATTACATACGAGATCACAGTCCCCTGAGTCAATAAACCCTTGATGAGCTCAGACGCACGACCCTATCTAGCTGCCACGGGGGTAGGAGGGAAAACTCCGGCAGGAGTTTCATGCTCTCTACTTAAGTCAAGTCACCACTCTCGAAATGACGTCGCTCAAGCGCAAGCACACACTTTGGTAGATGCTCGTGGCCGTAGCGTGTCATTTTTCTACCTGCAGGAGTCATTTGTTTTGAAGTCATAGAGAAGATCGTGTTTGCTGTGAAGAACGTAACTGGAGATGCGAAAAGCTGAAGTGATGGATGTGTGGGCCCCGCTGTAGTTTTGTTCTTTTAAAAAAAAAAAACTTTTCCTTGGAGAAGTGAAAGGTTGGTTGGGAGGGATTCCCCACATACAAACTTCATGCACACCTACAATATTGTGAGACGCACACATCTACTGCAGAAAAGCACACACACACACACACACACACACACACACACACACACACCAAAATCCACCTTCAGAAAGTGGAAATAATTAGGTCACACGATCACATGACTTTTACAGTATAACTATTCGCAGAAAAACCAAATGTCACTTACACAATTAGCTCCACAAATGATATTTAAAAATTCAACACCACCACCACCACAAAAAAACTAAACAAACAAAAAAAAAACACCTGAGGTAGCCTATCATGGTGGATCTTGTTTACCCATTATTATCCTTGACTTTACCCGCCGCGTTGTTCAGAGAGGGAAAATTTTTATAAAATGCCATGCCAAAACGGATAAATATGGCCTTTAATCTTTTAGAGCTGGGTATTCCCAAGCATTGGCTAACTTCAGTGCTTATTTGGAAAAGCAGCACCTTATTAAACATAGATTGTTGTTGTTACCGCCTGTGTTAAGAGTTATCATGGCCTGTTGTGTTATTTTTTTTTTTTTTGATAAGAGCGATCAGCGCTTAGACAGAACACCATTGTCAATTCCAGTATGTGGAACGATGGGGGTTTTCCCTCTTTTGAGTTTCTCCCCAGCTCTGGGCCATCCTCAATGAAAAGATCTTCACCAGTGATTACAAACTACACTATCTCATCTCCGATCTTTGATTTCTCTCTAATAAGCCCAGCTCTTACTTTCTTTACGACCCTGTTATTGTCCAAGTCCTGCTCTGGAAGACTGACTGTAGACGACTAGGCTCCACACGTATTCCACAGTTACAAATGTGGATGTGTATGCCAAGTCAATTTATCTTGCACTCTACTGATAATACCCAAATGTCATATGCAAAAGACTTTTTTTTTTCCCTTTTTTTAGTATGGGAGACCAGATTCTTTATTTTTTAATTTGATTATTATTTATTTATTTATTTTTATGTACCGATACATCTTCATTCTCAAACAACTATTTCAAACTTCATGTTGAAAGTACAAATTGAATCTGGCCCCGAACTAGAAATGTCTTAGTAAAACAGATTTTACATAAATGAAGTAACTCCAGCATTGCATCATGGGTGACTAAAACTGGGCAGACTTACAAAAGCACTACCAGGAGATTCACAAAATCTCCCATTGTTCATTCTCCGATTTTCCAGGCAAACACGTGGTCAGTTTTCAATTATATAAATACATATAGCTAATTAAGTGATTTATTTTTTGTTTTGTTGAAACAAAAAACTAGTCTTCCACTAGTTTTAAAATGCTTATATTTTTTACATTTCACATTTGTTTGATCAAAAGTACAATAAAAACAGCAATAGTGTAAAATATCATTGCAGTTTAAAACAACCGTTTTCTATATTAATATATTTTAAAATGTAATTTATTTCTGTGATGGCAAAACTAGATTTTCAGCATCATTAGTGTCACATGATGCTTCAGAAATCATTCTAACATGGTGATTTGCTGCTCAAGAAATATTTTTTATCATCACTGTTTAACATGACTTGACACATGTAGCTTGATATATTCCTGGAAACTGTGATACTTTATGCTTGCCATTTAGAATCGCACAGCAGTGTAAAAATATGCTTAAATATGTTCTATCAATTATTGAAAGGAGATCATCTCTTCCTGAACAAGACAAGTAATAGTTCATCGAACCTGTTATACACGGTTTCTTTGTTACAAGCTAAAAAGGAGGTAGGCGTTCCACCACAGCAGGAAGGAAGAAAAAAAAAAAGCCCTACATAAAACAAAGTTTGATGATGACGGATAGTGACAAAAGTTCCCTTTCTGTGGGAGTCATAAGTTTAGAAATAGTCTGTCAAGTGGTTTCAAAGATTAAAATATGCCCTCCCTCCTATTTTAAAACAGGATTCTAAAAACTTTTTTGAAGAATGAGGTAATCTCACTTTTTGTTGCAATTTGGAAGTGAAAGCCAAAATCACGTACATACCTCTAAATTCTATGACCTTATACACAAAGACAGATCTAACTTCTGACCCATCTCTAATAATGGCAAGAAGAAAACACAGTTTTTATTTAAAAAATGACTGATATTATTATTATTAATATTATTAATAAGGATTATGGCAGTCTTTTAAAAAAAGGGGTCGCAAAAATGATTCCAACAAAGTTTGGCTCAAATTAACCATATCTTGCCTAAATTCCCAAAATAAGATGAGGAGTCAGACAGGGAAAGCAGACCTCAAAATTATTGATAGGAAAGCAAAAAATTAAAATTATATTATATTATATATATATATTATTTTTCCTTATAAATAATGTGAACCGGAGAAATACGCACTGAAACAAAAGGAACATTAAGTCTATTTTTGTTTTTATGCTAAAATCACAAGTAGTTTTGGCCTGTTTTTTTTTTTTTTTTTTTTTTTTTATCAACTTGACAAGCTGAAATTATTTAAAAATATAAACTGAAATATCACCTTTATCTCATTATGCATTCATTAGGGCACGCTTACCTGAAATAAGTAGTGTCAATTGATAAAATCTGAAATACTTTTATTTTAAGGTTTCTACTGTCAACTTGCACTTACCTCTCAGCAGCAACAATAATACTGCATACTGCTTCCAATGATGCTCACTGTTTGGATTGGAAAGAATGCTTTCCCTGACTTGTACCTGCCACACCCTGGTAATAAAGTCACAGGAAAGAAAACCAAGCAAAATAAACCTGACTTCACCTCACATTTTGAGCAAAGTTTCAAGAATGTTTGCATAACTATTATTACTATTATCACTGTTATGATTGCTGAAGTAAGCAGATGCAGTCAGTGTAAAACTTTAAACACCGAGTGAAAAGGGTTGTGGTGTTTCACATGCATCCGTTCTTACCAGAACGACGGGGACGGACCCGTTTGCAAGGTGCCAAGTCATGCAAATTAGGGGTGTTAGGTTGCTCCTTTCATGTTGATCTGCAGTCAGTGTTGTATTTCCCCTTGATTGGATAAGGTTAGGAATTTTATAAGTGTTATGAGATGGAGTCAAACGAAAAAAACAAAACAAAAACAAACTGACACATAGAAATGTCCTGCCACTCTACTGTATTCCATCTTTCAAAAAGAAAGACAAGATTTTAATATTACTTAACAATATGTTAAAAAGTAGCCAGTCCGGCTTCAGTGTTAATACAATATACACTCTATAACAGATTGATAGAGTGAGTATTGTTCTTTTCGATTCAATTCTGAAAGTATTCTGATACAAGCTTGGTACAAGTTGGAAAAAGAAAAACAAAAAATGGTAACTTGAACACAGTTGTTACACTGAACATTTTTAAATGAAAAAAACCATGTGAACATTGTCAAGTATTAGCCGCTCTCCCAATAAAGGGAGAGATTGGGGGCAATGACGTGAAGCTGACCAGTCCGATTCTCTTGACAACCAGTTGTGAGGAAGTGCAGTGCTAGGTGCAAAGGTGAGCAAAGCCACAGCTGATCTGAATAAAGGGATCTTTTTTTTCATATTCACCTTTTTTTTTCTTGAATCATGTCTTTTGCAATGCCTTCATCTTAATTTACATAAAGCCAGAGAAAACCCAGAATATGGCACAGACCTAAGGGAAACGGCCCACTCACTGACAAAAAGCACACATGCTTTTTTTAAAGAAGAAAGGGAAACCAAAATAATAGGGATAAACTTATAGAGTAGCATTTTGTGGTTGTTTTTTTGACTTTGCTCTTTTTTTTTTTTTGTCTCCAGAAGTACTGCAGGAATACAAGCCCACTTTGGGTTCTTTGAGGAACCCACAGCAACAAGGACAAGGCAAGGCGGCATGGATAATGTAGACCGGAGGAGCAGGTGAAGCATTAGCAGCACTGGGGTCAGCAGTCAGTCTGTAGAAAGATGGGAGAGAGAGAGAAGAAACTGGAGGAACGCTTATCGATTCCTGCCATTGTCTTTTGAAAGGAAAACCCATTAGTGGGCAGCAAACGTGGCCTTCTTCAAGCTAAAGTTTGACCAGTTGATGGACAACCTCTGCCTTGTTTGTCGTGCGGAGTCCAAGCAGAACCTGCAAAAAGGGTGAAAAATGAATTTGTTAGTGAACAAAAAGGTCATGGATTCCAGAGAAAAGCTTTACCAATACCAAACGGTACCTTTTGAAATATTCCACCTCACGTTCGGTCTCGTCCATGTCTACACTGTCCAAATCAATGTCTTTGGGCAGAAATACATCATCTGTTGGACAACAAGAGAGTTCTGACTTGATTTTCCAGTCAAAAGTGAACAAATCTTTTTATCCTTCATCTTCAGACAATTTGGCAATTCACAACACTCACCTATTGAGTTATTAGTCTTGTCTGCTTTTTTCTTCTTATTCTTCTTGGCTTTACTTTTGGGCTGAAGGGACTCGTTGTTTGGGACTTTGCCGTTCTGCTGAGGAGGGTCTAAAGCTGGAGACTCAATAACAGGAGAGTTCCTCTCGTCTTTCACTCCATTCTGTGGCTTTTTCCCATTTGTCCTCTCGTCCCTCTTGATCTCGGTCACTGACTCGTCTGAAGCTTTCTGCTTGGCTTTGGTGTCAGTTTGAGGGCTGGCTGCGTTCCCGGGTTTTGGAGGCTCTGGAGCTTTGGAGGTCTCAGCTGGCCTCTTTGTGGCCTCACCGTTGGGTTTGGAGCCATTTGCTTGCTGTTTGAGTTTGACCTTGGTATGGGAGGACTCTGGGTGGGAGGAGGTGCCATTCTGGAGGGCAGGAGAATCTGAAGGTCTCTCACTAAAAGTATTTGGACTTGGTTGTTGCAATGGGCCATTCTTCCCACCGGTGGGGGATTCAGGTTCTAGACGAGGCTCCTTAGGACTGAGACGAATGAGATTGTGCAGTAGCTGTGTTTTGCCGTTCTGCATGTTCTTTTCTAAAACACTCTGTGCTGTCTGCTGAAGAGGCTTAGGGTTGTTGGTTGTTGGAACGAGAGAAGGATTTTCAGACTTGGTTAACTCCTTGACTTTATTGTCTTTCTTTTTCTTCTTAGATGCCCGCAACTGCTGCATTTCCTGCAAACGGAGCAGCTCTTGCTTAAGTGCCGCCTCCTCCTCCTCCTGCTGCCGCCTCTGTTCCTTCAGAAGTTGCTGTTGTACTTCCAGTTCCCGAGCCTCTGCCTCTAGACGAGCTTTCTCCTCCAGCTGCACCCAAACAAAACCTGAGACAGTTAATTCCATGATACCCCAAATTAACAGTTGGATTCCATGACTAGGTTATTTTAATACAGATTTAATACAGCTGTACGATCCATCGAGAGCACTAAAGTCTGCTGACCACTTACTTTTGGTAGGTCTTACTTTTTCAAGACTGAAATGCAGGGGTGACCGGGCTTTTGCTGTTGCAGCCCCAAAGCTTTGGAATAACTTGCCTATAAATGTTAGGCTGGCCCATACACTTGCTGTTTTTAAATCCAGTCTTAAAACTTACAGTCTTGTTCAAAATAATAGCAGTACAATGTGACTAACCAGAATAATCAAGGTTTTTAGTATATTTTTTATTGCTACGTGGCAAACAAGTTACCAGTAGGTTCAGTAGATTGTCAGTAAACAAACAAGACCCAGCATTCATGATATGCACGCTCTTAAGGCTGTGCAATTGGGCAATTAGTTGAAAGGGGTGTGTTCAAAAAAATAGCAGTGTCTACCTTTGACTGTACAAACTCAAAACTATTTTGTACAAACATTTTTTTTTTCTGGGATTTAGCAATCCTGTGAATCACTAAACTAATATTTAGTTGTATGACCACAGTTTTTTAAAACTGCTTGACATCTGTGTGGCATGGAGTCAACCAACTTGTGGCACCTCTCAGCTGTTATTCCACTCCATGATTCTTTAACAACATTCCACAATTCATTCACATTTCTTGGTTTTGCTTCAGAAACAGCATTTTTGATATCACCCCACAAGTTCTCAATTGGATTAAGGTCTGGAGATTGGGCTGGCCACTCCATAACATTAATTTTGTTGGTTTGGAACCAAGACTTTGCCCGTTTACTAGTGTGTTTTGGGTCATTGTCTTGTTGAAACAACCATTTCAAGGGCATGTCCTCTTCAGCATAGGGCAACATGACCTCTTCAAGTATTTTAACATATGCAAACTGATCCATGATCCCTGGTATGCGATAAATAGGCCCAACACCATAGTAGGAGAAACATGCCCATATCATGATGCTTGCACCTCCATGCTTCACTGTCTTCACTGTGTACTGTGGCTTGAATTCAGAGTTTGGGGGTCGTCCCACAAACTGCCTGTGGCCCTTGGACCCAAAAAGAACAATTTTACTCTCATCAGTCCACAAAATGTTCCTCCATTTCTCTTTAGGCCAATTGATGTGTTCTTTGGCAAATTGTAACCTCTTCTGCACATGCCTTTTTTTTTAACAGAGGGACTTTGCGGGGGATTCTTGAAAATAGATTAGCTTCACACAGACGTCTTCTAACTGTCACGGTACTTACAGGTAACTCCAGACTGTCTTTGATCATCCTGGAGGTGATCATTGGCTGAGCCTTTGCCATTCTGGTTATTCTTCTATCCATTTTGATGGTTGTCTTCCGTTTTCTTCCACGTCTCTCTGGTTTTGCTCTCCATTTTAAGCCATTGGAGATCATTTTAGCTGAACAGCCTATCATTTTTTGCACCTCTTTATAGGTTTTCCCCTCTCTAATCAACTTTTTAATCAAAGTACGCTGTTCTTCTGAACAATGTCTTGAACGACCCATTTTCCTCAGCTTTCAAATGCATGTTCAACAAGTGTTGGCTTCATCCTTAAATAGGGGCCACCTGTTTCACACCTGTTTCTTCACAAAATTGCTGACCTCAGTTATTGAATGCCACACTGCTATTTTTTTGAACACACCCCTTTCAACTAATTCAACTAATTGCCCAATTGCACAGCCTTAAGAGCGTGCATATCATGAATGCTGGGTCTCATTTGTTTTCTGACAATCTACTGAACCTACTGGTAACTTGTTTGCCACGTAGCAATAAAAAAATATACGAAAAACCTTGATTATTCTGGTTAGTCACATTGTACTGCTATTATTTTGAACAAGACTGTATTTTTACACTTGGGCATTTAACTCCGTTTGAGAGCTGTTTTTATGTATTTAATGGTAATGTTATTGTTTGTTATTTTTGTTATTAATTGTTTTACTTTGATTATGCTTGTGCAGCACTTTGGAAAATAATTGTTTTTTATTTTTAAAAAGTGCTCTATAAATAAACTTTGAATTTACCTATTTACCTATTTTAACAAATATCATGCATTACTCATACATATATGTGACCCTGGACCACAAAACCAGTCATAAAGGTCAATTTTTTTAAATTGAGATTTTATGCATCATCTGAAAACTGAATAACTGAACTTTTCATTGATGTATGGCTTGTTAGTATAGTACAATATTTGGCTGACTATTTGAAAATCTGTAATCTGACGGTGTGATTAAGCTTTTTGGGTAATTTTACAAACTGAACAAATTTTGATAAAAATATTGGACCTATTGTTTCAATTTTTTCCCAAAATATTAATAAGTACTGTTGAAGTAAAAAAAAAAAAAAAAAAAAATAATAATAATAATAATAATAATATATATATATATATATATATATATATATATATATATATATATATATATATATATATATATATATATATATATATATATATTAGGGCTGGCAAGTTAACGTGTTATTATCATGTTATCGCATAAATTAATGAACGCAGACAATTATTTAATAGCACATTAATGCAATTATTATTATTATTATTTTGAAAGTCCGATGCTCGCTGACTCTGAATAGCTACACATACAGACAAACCATGGGTCACAGGAGGGGTGGGATGTTGTTCAGTACTGGTATGGGATGGGCATCATCACGTGTCTCAACCAATGAGAGCATTTGGGGTGGGCCTAACACCGTATCTACACCAGACATGAGCAGCACAACAAAATACTAATATAATCCATGATGTGGTCTACACTTGATGCAGCGTGACACAATGAATAGTTGTGTTTGAGTGCCTCAATTGTCCTCAGTGTGAAAAGATGTCACAAAATCATACAGTCACTGCTGGAAAGGGTTCAAATATGCAAAGATGCTGGAAAACTGAAGAATCTGCAGGACCTTAAAGATTTTCCTGAAGAACAGTTCTCAGTTTAACTGTTCAGAACCAACAAGGGACTCATGCACAACCATCACAAAACAGAAAGACAGTCGTGGATCATCCAGGTAGCCACGCACCGTATTAAGAACTAAGGGTTCCCAAACTTTTGAGTGGGGGTATTTTAATAACTTCAGCATTTTTTTGTTTTTATCTTGTGTACTAAATGTATACAATATCTTACTCAGGACAGTACTAAAAAAATAAATAACCCCCCCCCCCCCTCCACCTTTGCTTTCACCAATCATGAAATGTTTCTTGTGTGACACGTTGGTAATGAGACACCTTTTTAAAGGCCATCAGTTGGGGCTGAACCAGCTAATATTAATTTCCACTGACTAGGGGCAGGATTACTTTCTAATTACTGATAAATGAATAAATAAATGAACAAAAACTATTTTTAAAATTTGACCTCATAAACATTAGATTCCTCACACCCAAAGCAGTTATTGTAAATGAAATGATCACAGATAATAGTTTTGATTTACTCTGCTTGACTGAAACCTGGCTAAAACCAAATCATTATATTGGTCTAAATGAGTCTACTCCACCAAACTACTGTTATAGGCATGAGCCCCGTCAGACTGGTCGTGGCGGAGGTGTTGCAACAATATAAAGTTATATTCTCAATGTCTCAGAAAACAGGATACAGGTTTAACTAATTCGAAATACATCTGCTTAATGTTACACTGTCATATATGCAAAAGAAATCTAATGTATCTCTTGCTCTGGCTTCGGTGTATAGACCACCAGGGCCATATACAGAATTCCTAAAATAATTTGCTAATTTCCTCTCAGACCTTTTGGTTACAGTTGATAAAGCACTAATTTTCAGAGATTTTAATATTCACGTTGATAATACATGATGCAATGATGCATTAGGACTTGCGTTTACTGACCTAATAAACTCTTTTGGAGTCAAACAAAATGTCACCAGGCCCACACATTGTTTTAATCATACACTAGATTTAATTATATCTCATGGAATCGATCTTACAGATATAGATATCGTACCTTAAAGTGATGTTACTGACCAGTGATGTAACTGTTTCCTTGTATCATACATGCTGCGTATCACTGATATTAACGATATGGCTCAGCATTACCATCTAGGCGGAAATATTGTTCCAGCCACCAAAGAAAGATTAGCAAATAACCCGCCTGATTTATCTCAACTGCTATACCCAAAAAATACATGATCTAGACGAAATGACTGGCAACATGGACACTATTTTCACTAATACATTAGAAGCTGTTGCCCCCATCAAATTGAAAAAGGTTAGACAAAAACATACTGTGCCACAGTATAACAGTAATACTCACTCTCTCAAGAAAGAAACTCAAAGTCTTGAGCACAAATGGAGAAAAACTAACTTGAAAGTTTAAAAAAAAAATGCATGGAAAAACAGTCTGTCCAGCTATAGACAGGCTCTAAAAACTGCCAGGGCCAAGCATATCCACAAACTCATTGAGAATAACCAAAACAATTCAAGGTTTTTATTTAGCACAGTGGGTAGATTTACAAATAACCAGACGCCACCTGATTCAAATATTCCATCAATGTTTAATAGTAATGACTTTCAATTTCTTCACTGATAAAATAGATAACATCAGAAATACAATAACAAATGTAGATTCTACAATATCTGTTACTAATGTTAATAATAATGTTTCATCCATCGCACCCAAAGATGCACTGCAGCGCTTTACAACTATAGGACAGGAAGAGCTAAATAAACTTGTCACTGCATCTAAACCAACAACATGTTTATTAGATACTGTACTCCCACTAAATTACTGAAAGAGTTGTTACCTGTAGCAGAAGAACCGCTTCTCAATATTGTTAACTTGTCTTTAGGTCATGTCCCAAAACCATTCAAGCTGGCGGTTATTAAGCGTCTTATTAAGATACCACAACTAGATCCTAGTGAACTGGCAAATTATAGGCCCATTTCAAATCTTCCATTTATGTCAAACTTTTTTGAGAAAGTCGTGTCTGCTCAATTGTGCTCCTTCTTAAAAAAAAATAAAAAGATCTGTATGAAGATTTTAGACATACTCGTAGATCGATTACAAAACTACAGGTATTCAAGGGTAAGCTCTAAGGCGGTTTAAATCCTACCTGTCCGATCACTACCACTTTGTTTATTTAAATGGGGAGTCATCTCATTTATCATCAGTAAAATATGGAATACCACAAGGATCTGTCCTAGGTCATCTGCTATTTTCAATATACATGATGCCCCTTGCTAATATTATTAGAAAATACGGGATTAGTTTCCACTGTTATGCTGATGATACTCAACTATTTATCTCATTGAGACCAGATTAAACTTCTAAATTATCGAAGCTAACAGAGTGTGTTAAAAATGTAGAAGATTGGATGACAAATAATTTTCTCCTAATAAATTTGGATAAGATAAAAAAAGCTAGTTCATGCATTTATGACCTCTAGACTGGACTATTGTAACGCACTTCTAGGTGGTTGTCCTGCATCTTCAATATACAAGCTCATATAATAATTGCTGTTAATAGTGTTCGTTGCCTGGTTGACTATGTCTTGTATACATTTTTCAGAAAATTTCTGCCACAATGCACATAAACAGTCACCACTGATAATCGACTACTAAATATTGTAGAAACTTAATTTTCTGTAAAGATGCTTTGCAATGATTTGTATCGTAAAAAGTGCTACACAAATAAACTTGAACTGATACATTTCAGATGGTGTTTTGGCTTTCCATGCCTTTGTGCACTTCCCTTTATTCATGTGTTCAATACTTTTTCCCTGTGTCATTCGACTTTATGACACATACCGTATTTTCCGCACTATAAGGCGCACTTAAAAGCCTTTAATTTTCTCAAAAAAACGACAGTGCGCCTTATGATCCAAAACGCCTTATATATGGATCAAGGCGGTCTGTCAAAATGTTGACATTCCCTTTAGCATATCTCCATCTAGTGGATGCATAGTGCAAACCCAGTCAAACGTATGACTGCAGTGTCTTCTATTCTATGCGCCTTATAATCCGGTGCGCCCTATATATGAAAATAGTTCTAAAAAAGGCCATTCACTGAAGGTGCACCTTATAATCCGGTGCGCCTTATAGTGCGGAAAATACGGTAACAATTTCTGAAGTTATTTGTTTTCTTTGCATTTACGGATTACTTGGTTACCGACATCTGGTGAAAATGTTTATGTCAACAGCACAGAAAAATGGTGACAAGTTCAATACTTATTTTACCCGCAGGGAGTGTGTGTGTGTGTGTGTGTATGTGTGTATATATATATATATATATATATATATATATATATATATATATATATATATATATTATTATTATTATTATATATATATTATTTTTAAGAAATACAAATTTAATGTTATGCAAAACAACTTAAGGTTTTCTTTTCTAAGACTATGACTAGGTAATGAAGTAAAAGTTTTATGATGATTAGATTTAGACAAAAAAAAAAAAAAAAATTCCTGTTTACAAAATGAGTTTACCTTCTTCTGTTTGTGACGGGCACGTTTGGCTGCTTTGGAGCTAGTGGCTGGTTTGTTGTCTGCGCTGTTGATGAACTGTAACAGGTCCTCTACCTTGCGATGGTCCTCCACCCCATCCCGCTCCAGCAGCAAATCTTCTTTTTTAGGCTGTTCCTCCTTCCGTTTGGTCAGCCTGAGTCGCAACTTCTCCCGCATCTCTGCATAGTTCCTACTGGTGGGTGCGGCAGGTGGCTATTCAGCGCAAACAACATGAGTCTGATTAGCTTATTTATTCATGACGCCTTCAACAATAAACAGTTAACATGAACTGAATCCAAAAATATTTTTTTAATGGTTTGATATACATAAGCAGTGAAGCATGCAAAACTGATATGGTGCAGGAAATAAGCACATGCACTGATCCATCAATGACACAGTGGGTACAGCACACACTGATTGGAAGCTCTGATACCTCAAAGTGCCTGACTCTATAATTGAAAGTGAGGGAAGGAAAGTGTCAGCTTGAAGAGATTTTACCATACCGGTAGATATACAGTTACATGGATTACATCAGTGAGCAAGACTGCTTTGTGTTAATGGTAAAGTGACAGGAAAAAGTATTTTCCAACACAAATAAGCCTGTCAATAATGGTATTGATGATAACCAATAAATGAGAAATACATTTATTACTTTACTATTTTCTCTAAAAAAATACTATAAAAATAAATAAAACACTAAAAACCAAATCGTATAGTTATAAATTAAGTGAAAAAAGTGAAGTGACGTGACATACAGCCAAGTATGGTGACCCATACTCAGAATTTGTGTTCTGCATTTTAACCCATCCATAGTGCACACACACACACAGCTGTAAACACACACACACACATTGTGAACACACACTCGGAGCAGTGGGCAGTGATTTTTGCTGCAGCGCCCGGGGAGCAGTTTGGGGTTCAGTGCCTTGCTCAAGGGCACCTAAGTCGTGGTATTGCCAGTGTGAGACTCGAACCCACAACCTTAGGGTTAGGAGTCAAACTCTCTTACCACTAGGCCACAACTTCCCCATTAAATTAAATTAAATGATAACTTGAAGTGAGTGTTAAATGACTGCAAAGGTAAATTGCATTTGACATATATATGCAATTGGACAGACACTGAAAGATTTATAATAAATAAATAAATAAAATCAGTTGCCAGCCAAAATGGTAATAACTTATGTCAGACAACAATCAACTGAGATGCATTATATATTATATAAGTATATTATTATTCTTATTTTAAGTATGTGATTTCCCCCAAAAAAAATAGCCATGGCTTACTGATAATTTAATATAAAGAACATTTTTTGTATCTATCATATGGAGTTAAATTCCTTTTATGCGAGTCATATAACATATTTATTCATTTACACAAAGATGTAAAACTTTGGTCACACAGCCCCATCCTAAAACGTTAAGGGTTTTAATTGAGCATTTAGGTGAAAGCCAAGTGAGAGTGTTTCCGTACCCCTCCATGACCGAAGAATTCACAGTAGCAGCAGTCACAGTACTTTCCTTCTTTCTGATTGGTTGAGGTGGATGTGGAGGAGCTGTGCTCCGAGCTGCTGTCCTCATCTTGGCTCTCCTCTCCTTCATATGGCTGGTGCTCATAGCCTCTGTTCCCTTCACAGCGATGACCCTCACAGTCTGGATCACTGACAATAACATCCTGACTTTGAGTAAATGGGACTCAATTCCAGAACATATTCTGGTGATTTTATTATAAACTATTGAAGAGAGAAGCTTGTCTATGTGTTTTAAATGCTCGCACAGCAAAATCATCACACAGAGAACTTAGAAATGATATAGATGGGGGACTGACCTGCATACGCTATTTGGACCACTGACTAAACCATCAATCGAGGCAGCTTGCTGCTCACCAGATGACAAGCACAGACCCTGATGGACGTCCATGAAGCTTGGAGTCTGAGTTACAGTCTTTGGAAAGGACTGGGTGCCTATACTGGGTAGGTGTGTGTTGGGGGAAGAAGGATGTGAGGATCCATTGAGAGGAGGGAGAGACGTGAGACTAGTGGGACTATTCCTAGGAGCAACAGGAGTCGGATGTCTATGGTCCTCTTTACCTAAATTATGGAAAACTTCATCTAAAAACAAAGAAATGGATGAAAGAAATAAGCACAGGAAAGCGAAAAATTCAATCTAAACAGTGGGTCATTTAGAAATGTGGAAGTGATTATTACTCGACTGGACAGTGGTGGCGGTACTGGAGACGGAGGAGGTGGCCATCACCACTTCACTCGCCTCCATGAAGGCATCTTGGTAGTTGAAGAGACATTTTTTCTTGGCGCCGTTCTTCTTCTCTTTGCCATCCGGGGCAGGGTGGGGATTGACATTGGGATCCAAACTGGAGGAGAGAAGGGGCACGTCGGGAAGGGGAGGGCCCAGCATGTCGCCTTTGATAAGGAGAAGGGTTTCAGGGTCAGAGAGATACTGAAAACAATAAAAGCCACAAGACACATTCTGTTTGGTCCTTTAGTGACTATTTAAAAGTGTATAAAATGTGTAACACGTGTAAAGAGCCGAACTGAACAAGTAATTGTTTTTTCTGCAATGACGTCACCTAGTTTTGGACAGAAACGGCTCGTCTGAGGTGTGGTGCTAGAAATGTGCGTTTTGACTCATTTGCAAATTTTGATCTCTTTCCAACAGTTTCTCAACCACCAGCCCTGCGGTCTCGGGGAAACCCATTAATTATGGGCCAGAGAGAGCACAAACAACCGCTTAATGAGTATAAACATAACACACCTCTTCTGTGGAGGACATTTTGCTAATGATGGCCAGGTGACTAAACGTCTGTGGTTGCTAATATCACTTTGGTCAAAAACAGCTCAGCCAAAAAGAATTTTGAGTAAACAGAAGATGGACTACGTGCAAACATAAGGTTTTAGGTTTATTTCTCAGTTACAGTATTTTAGTCAAGTATCTGAACACTATCTAAAGTCCTGACCCTGTATGAACATTGTGCTTTTCCAAATGATTTGATCTGACAACTAATTTCCTTTAAAGCCACACGTAACTGGCCAGGTCCAAGCCCTTATTTTAGCACCCTGTATGACTGACAGGTGAGTAGGTTGCTCTTTGTGGTTGTCTGGGACACACTAGTGCTTGAACTACTAAAGGGGATCTAGTCGAATGCTGCTTTAAACACTAAAACACACATTTTCCAAACAGTGAATTGTTGTAAGAATGCCATAAAAGAAAAAAAAGAAAAGTTGTTGATTCCTCAAAGAACCTTTTAATTAATAGCTATTAAAAGAACCACTTCATAGCATTTAGATGCTCATTTTTAAAGTCTGCAACCAACATTCCAGTCAGATGTACTTCCGACATGATGTACACATTTTCAGCTGAATGTACAACAGTGGAGAAGAAAATGATTTATTGTGACATGAATCCAAATGAAACAGCTTTCAAAATGAGAAAAAAAAAATTAGGATGAGGCATGATTTTGTCCTTCGGAAATGGATTATATTGTTGTTGTCTGCTAACTGCTGTGATCTCATGTGAAGAGAGGGAAGGATTATTGGTTACTTTGAGGGTGATGGGAAGTTAATGATTTTAATTAAGGATTAAAAGGGCAATAAAAAAAAAAGAAAAAAACACCTGAGTAACTCTTAAGACTAGAGGTTCAAAATGTACTTTAGTCCAAATGGAAGTGCAGTTTTATCCACTTTGAAGTGTTAATTGAATTGGACAACTGACCAGGTAGGGGCTCCTGGAGCAGCACAGAGGGGTTCCAGTTCTTCATCATGTGCGTGTCCCAGATGTTCTCTAGTTTGAGCGAGGGACATGGCAAAGAGCCGTTCCAGTCCCCCGCTGTGTTGAAGCAGCTCTGATAGACGTGCTCCGGTAGGGTGGGGCTGAACACTTGCTGCTTTCCGCCTGTGTGACTGGACGTAGGGGTGGGAGGGAGAGTCTGGAGAAGATGATGTCAAGAGAGTAGTGATCATTATATGATAAATGCATTTAGAAATTATTTTTAAAAATCTAATGTGAAACTTATGGTGACATTGTATCCTTGCTTGATAAGCAGTCAATGTTGAGTAAAGGGACATGCCCAGTAAGAACTGAAATGTTTCACCTGTGCCTTTTTTAGGATTTTTGGTACAAGACACCCCCCTTGTGGCTGGAAAAATAACAGCAAATTCACCCACGCAGCTTTCAAAAGGAAGGCTGGGAGTTTCCTGTGCATGTGAGTGCTTCTAACCTTGCTGTGTGTGAGCGGAGGGGTGGAGTAGAGAGTGGGCAGCAGTGGTCTGGGCAGGTGGGAGAGGTTGTGTAAGGGTAGATGGCCGTGGATGTGGGGGTAGAGGTGGAGGGCGGGGTGGCCAGCCGTCTTCTCTGAGAAGAACTGGTGACCCCCTGCATGCAGCCTGCTGGTAGGCAGACAAGTGGAGTTCAGGCCAGAGGTGTCCCCACTGCCCTGACTGCACACATGACACTCGCATGGATGTTGTACCTGATCCAGCTAAAAAGGAAACAAATATTTATTTCGCCAGAGGCCATATTTGCTACTCAACTTCATATATATATATATATATATATATATATATATATATATATATATATATATATATATATATATATATATATATATATATTCATACATACATACATATATACATATATATATATACATATATGTGTGTGTAACAGCTCAAGTGGATTAAGAGTGGTTATAAATTTAAAAGGCTTTTGACGCAATTTTGTACCCTACCATAAACATAAACTACTTAAGAACAGCAATGCTGAATAGAGGTTGAATAATCACGCTATGTGTGCATTCCTAAAAAAATCCTACAACTCAAAAAAATTACATCTACATCATCACTTTTAATATGCCACAAAACTGTAATAGATTCTGAAAAGCTTTAAAGATTACAGTATCTGGGGTTATATATCTATCTATCTATAGACACAATATTTGAACATAAATGTAAAATAAAATTAAAATAGAGTAGAAGGTTTAGAACTGTTTATCATTACTTTTAAATACATTTTAAATTTATATTAAAATATTATATTTTGCAACCCCTTGGTGGTCATAGATTGTAAAAGCATGAACCTTTGAGTATATATATATATATATATATATATATATATATATATATATATATATATATATATATATATATATATATATATATCAGTTCCAGTAACATCTTTTCTTCAGCTCTACCTGTGTATGAGGGTATGACGGAGGCGGACAGTCATTTTTCCCTCCAGAGAGTGACTTCTTGTGGCCTGGAGGCTTCCCACCACTCTCCCTCTCCTCCTCATCACCTTCAGAAGAACTGCTACTGCTGCTGCTCCCCCGTGAGGACTAGGAGAATGAGAGAGGAGAGCTTATTGCAAACTTACTTTCTAAATTCAAATGTCAAATTTTTCCAGTTGGCAAATATTTATTGTATTCTGTAGGCGGCACCAACACTGTCAGATGATCAGCTGCCACCTACTTTATCTTTAAGGGTCAAGCTCTCTTCTCCTCCACTGAGCTGAGTGTGAATGCCATTAATGCTGGCCCCCACCATGGAGTCTTCGTACCCACTGAGAGGGTAGATGGCCGACAGTGGAGACACTTCATCATCGCTGGTGCAGAGAAAGGAAAGTAAAAGAAACCTAATGATCAGCCGTTGGGAGTTGTGATGTAATAAAAACTGATGACACTGTATTATTGAAAACAGAAACTGAGTGAGCTTAGCAGGAAAGTACATTATGAAGTCATGAATACAGTAATGACTATAATAATTGAAACTCGCCTGATCTTACCCTTATCTGATTTTGCAAAACTATCCGAAGGAGACATATTACCAGTACTACACAATACAAAAAAAATAAAAATTCCTAGCCTACATTTCAGCATTATCCACGTAAAAACCCTTGACAGCTCATAAAATAATCATAAAATGCAGCCATAAAACAAGCAGAGGGAACAACACACTTTTTGTTAAAATGACTGCATTTAGCATTTATATAAACTACAGTGCAGACATTTTTCAAATACATTAAAATGAACACATATTCAAATATAAATATTTATTAAACCTCTCATATTCCATGATAAAGGTCAAGAAGATTGATTGAAAAAGGATCCTTTACTTGAAAGGTATTCTATTGTTTGATCTACGCACCCAAAACTAAAGTTGAGCCAAGTGATTTATATTTTTATTCATATAATAATTGATCACCATTACACGTTGGGTGTTTGTGTGTGTATACAAAGCATTTTTTCCTTGAATGTGGTGAGAAAAAAAAAAATATTTCCTCATAGAACTTAACACAGAAACGGTCTGAACAATGTAGTCTGGTTCCCAAAAAGTGACTCTCATCAGCTGGTTCCTTTAATGAATCATTCAAATCAAGAGTTACTAGTTTAAATAAGTCCTCCAGTGAATGAGCTCACCAAATCGGTCAGAGGAGTTACTAAATCCACATTTGACTCACTTACTAAACTTCACGTTGGCATTACCGTCAGCGATGTATACTTCAGGATCATGAACATTTTCAGTATCATTACGGACTGATTGTTTACATAGCTACGTATAGTTAAAGATACAGATTTGCAGAATACTTTATGTAATACATTTTATTTCCAGTTGGTAAACATCTATAGGGCTTTCATCGAAATGAAGTGTTCAAGTAACCAGACTGATTTCATGTTAAGGAGAAAGCACAAAACAGTTTGAACTCACAATGTGGTGGTGCCATCGTGTGGCAGGATGAGGCGTGGGTGCTGATGGATGGTGATGGGGGAGCCCGGGGTGGAGCCGGACCCTGAGCTGCCCGATGACATGCTGGGGGGATGGACCTCTGACAGGTAGTCCCGCGGAGGCTCTGCCTGCAGGGGCAGCTTCAGATGCAGATCCTCTCCCATAGGAGCATCCATGATGCCACAGGTCAGGATGTGAGACAGGCTGCAGTCATCACAGGTGCATCTGGAGGTAGATGCATTAACTCAGTAAGTACACAGTCTACAAACATACAACGGTGTAGGGTAAGGATACCGAAAGGTTGGAATTTGTATCGTTTTAATGGAAGACCTGCCAATGAAACGTCTTCCATATACACAGATTATTACTGAATGAAACTGATAAGCACCTCCGTCTGTAGTTGCAGTTGGGACAGTCGGGGATACTCAGTCTGGACGAAAGCATCTGTTTCACTGTGTCTGTGAACTTACTGTCACCACCCAGAGACTTTTTACTGTTCGGTAGGTACTGCAATCACAATATTAAAACAATAGTTGTGGTTTGTATACACAGCTGCTTTTAGAAAAACACACACACATATATATTATATACACATATAAGAAAATATTACCTGCTCTTCAAAAAATCTTTTCTGTTTGAAGATCTCCGCATCTTCTTTGAGCATCCGCTGCTTGGTTCTTAAAGACATCTTATTAAAAAAGGAGAAACTCATTTACCTCCACTCAATCAACTGCTTTGTTTGCATAATGCAAAATCGTGTATGAAGATCAATAATGAATAATGAATGACTTGTGCTGCAACTTACATTTCTATTAATTAAAGACTTGTGTGGTTCGGTCCTTTGATTTGTGAGATTCTGACCTTCGACCTTGAAAAGCAACTGGAAACAGGCGAAACTGGTATCAGATGCCAGACCACGCAAGGCTACATTCATATTACCAGCCATCAAAATATACCTGCTCATCGACATAGTCATCAATCCTCTTCTCACACTCCAGCCATTCGAGAGCCACTGCACTCATCTCTTGATCGAGCTGGTGGTATCTCTCCAGCAGTGTACGGTACATATCCTCACTGTAAGAATCATGGGATGTTGTGCCCTGCCTATTTATCAAAACAAAATAATGGCATCTATACATGCAGAGGAGTGCTATAACAAGTTTGAACTAGTTCAACAAAGACCATACCTGAGCTGGGCCACTAAGGCAGGTAGACTGTTGTGCAGGATGGGTTCAGAGAACACCAGGTTCTCAAAAAGGTGCTTATTGTGGAGCTCCCATGTCACTTGAAACTTCTGCAAATGTTCGTTCTCCTGAAAAGGAAGAGCAGTGCTAGTAGTAGTCCATACTGATGGTGGTGCTTATTAATTTCATTATTCATAATCACACAGGCAAGTGTCTGAAAGCAGGATCAACCAAGCACTCTGCAGAAAGAGTGGTATTGTTAAATGTTAAGCACTAGTATGCATGTCATATGCATGGGTTGCAACAACACACCAGGGTGAGCAGGAAGCTGCTGATGGTGCGGGCCGCCTGGCAGAACGCACTGTACTCCTCTAGCAGCAGTGAGATGAACTGGTGGGCCTGTGGAGGCCCCTGAGACGCCGCGCCGGGGGCCTTTGAGCCTGTGGACAGGTGCTTGAGTAGCCGCACTTTCATCTCTAAGACGTATTCCCTTGCCTGCTGTTCCAGACGCTGGTACAACTGGTAGGGGTCTTTCTCACAAAGCCTGAATAAAAAGAACGGGAGGTGAGCCTTTGGGGAGACAAATGAGAGATTCCAAATGTTGTCCAGTGAAATTATCATCACACAGGGTTAGCAGATCAACAAGACTGCAGTGCTTATTGTCATTTTCAATAAAAGCCTGCAATACAGCACTTAAAAACTTAAAACTTATATTTCAAATAAATCTTTTCTAGTTTATTATGTTTTAAAATATCAATTATTGCTGGATTTACAGCAGTCAATGCATCATCTACAGTGTCAAGTGATCCTTCAGAAATAACTCTAATTTAATATACATTATTAGTGTTGAAAACAATTATTTATTATTATTATTGTGGAAACTATGATGCATTTTTTTCAGGATTACATTATTAATGTATTTCCTGCCATTTTTGATACATTTACCGTTTCAGTAAAAGTATCTTTTTCTTTAAAAAAATGTGGTCAGAACCAATCAGCACCTGTCAACCAGTTCCTTCATGCTCTCTCTGTCCCGGTCAAGAGGCTGATCCTGATCATCAGCCAGCGGAGTCCCAGTCTGCCGGTAAATGCACCGGACCAGGTATCTGACCTCAGACCAGTGATTCTGCAGTTGTTGTGACTCCCGCTCTGACTCAGCCGTGATCTCCCTAACCGAAGACACCACAATCAAAGCATTGTAGATGAAGAAATAAACAATTAAGTCCCGGGCTTGAAACTGTGAGCATTTCATTAGCATTTCTGACTAAAACAGATGTGGTGAACTGGAAAATGGTGCGAGTGAGCGAGTGAAATGCACTTTCGCTAGAGGGCGCTGATGGAGGCAGAAATGCTGTCTTTACCCGGGTAACCCTGAAAACTAAGCAGCTGCGCTACTTTCCTAACTGTTCAAATAATGTTTCACAGTCAATTCGATTTTTATATTTGCCTTAATCTTCACAATAGAGACAGAGTGCATTTAGGCCATGCCCACCATGGGGAAAAACGATCCATCGCTCTCCACTTACTCTGCTGCGGAAAGCTGCCTCCTTGTCTTTTCTAACTCTTAAAAAAACAGAGCAATGCCTAAAAGATGCTAAGGGACATAGTGAACAGCAAACAAGCTAACTATGTTTTTATAAGCTGCTGACCCCCCAAAATAGACAAAAAGTTGTAGATGTTGGGGTAATTCACGTTGAGCAGTTCAGTTGGATCATCTCTAAAACAAAAGGAAGGTTAGGAAAAGGGGCACTGACATAGACCAATAAAATTTAGTTTCTTAATATACCCTCTCCTCTCACATTCACATAGGGTGGTGAAAAATCCTTTGACATGGTTTTGGGGTCGACAGCTTGTTTACTGTACGACCTCGTCACATAGCAGCTTTTGGGCATTGCTCTGTTTTATGTTATGAGTCAGAAACGACAAGGAGGCAGCTTCCTGCAATAGAAAGTCATTGGAGAGTGATGGAAATTGGTGCTTTTAAGTGTCTCTTTATATCCCCTTATTAAGCTAAAACATATAATTTGTAAAAAATAATAATAATAATTGCATTGCGCTCCTAAATTTTTCAACTTAGGAGCACATGTTCTCCTTGGGAAAAACGTAAGCATCAAGCCCGGCTGAAGTCCAACATCAGACATGATTGATACAGGACTCACCTCCGCTCATAACAGGCCTCACAGCTACACACTGTGTCTGCAGTGAGGGGAGCGCTGAGATCTGGAGCAGGCAGCGTAGGACCACCGACTGTCAGTCTCCCTCCGGCTCCCAAGGGCTCCTGGGACAAACCGCCATTACCCACTGGCATGTGCAATAAAAAGTCCTGATTCTGGTGAAGAACAAGAAAAGATTTATGCAACACCAATTCTTTTTTCAGGCCACTCCCAAAAACTCTCTGAACCACTGCTGCTACTTATTCTGAAATTCAAATTTGGATTGGATATGGTTGACATGGGAAAATAAAAACTTATTTTATGTTTTATTTAATTTTTTATCAAATGACGTTTCCACCTTGAGTGTTCTCTTAACTAAAATCTACAGCAACTCCCTAAACATGCTTTTCAAAATTGCTTTTGGAAGAAAGAGACCTTTAGTGACAAGAACATTAAATAATAAAACCAGTTTAGTGTGCGTGTCAACCTGAAAAGTACATGTTATCAGATGAAAACACAATTTAGACATCACATTTAGAGATGCATGAAAATGTAAAAATGAAAATGTAAAATTTCTGATTCTATCAAAAAAAGTAAAAAAAATCCATATAATTTGAAAAACAATCAAATGGTAAAAATTCCCCATATATCTCATACACGTTTGAATTAGGAACAGATTTGCAGTTCAAAAAGTCAAAACAAGTCATATGAAAGAGGCAAAGCAAGCATCAACCAGCACACACTCGAAAACTGTGGGCTGCAGTCCCCGGTGGGCCACAGAGGTATTGCGAGGTGCCAAAGCTAAATAAAATAAAACATATATAAAATGTTTTTTCTTACGGAATCATTATGAGACATATCAAACCTTTTTATTATTATAACAAGATGAAATACACTGCTTATATCAAACTGTATTCAGGTAATTATTTAAAAGAAGATTTCAGCCAAAGTCCACAAACATCTGCCTATTCCAAAATGCACAGATGGATGCATATTTTCAATGCAATGTGGGGTGGAGTATGACAGTGCATCAGCCTCAACAAGTGGACCTGATTGCATAACAAATAAATGCATTTCTGCTCAGGTTGCACCTGTCCTCTGAATACCCTGACCTCTAACAAGGTAATTATATTTCTCTCCTAATCCGATCTCCTTAAATTGACATCCATACAGCTAGACATCAAATCATTCAGGGGTCATCCACACAGAATACGTTTTTGCAGTCAACTGCACTGCATATAAAGATTAAGAATGAAATCTTTGACTATTGATTTCACATCTTTTGCAGTGTCTTGCACATCCATTTTTAGAATACCACGTAAGCAGTAGTTCGACTTTAGAGAGGGGGAAACTCTTCAGTTTGAATGCACCTGTTGTAAGATCATCTAAATGTTGTTCAACACAGGTACGGATTTAAATGCAATCCATTTGTGATCTGGATGTCTATGTAGCTTTTGTTACAGATTTTGATGCAATGTAACACAATATTTTGAACTTAGATGCAATTAAGTTGCAAAGAGAATATAGCTAATCATTTTACCTTCACAGGAAATGGTTTGAATATGTTTTATGGACGTGTGCATAATGCTGATGGAACCATTGTGAATAAATGATGTAATTTTGTGCAAAGATGCAAATCAGGGGCCAAGAAGCTTTGTCTGAGTTTTGGGGGTCTTATGCCTCCGCTCTGCATCTAAAATGTCTAAAAATATACTTATCAAATGTCAACAGGAAAAAAAACACATCTATCTGCCTCTGTAATCAATCTGCAGTTAGAATGAATCTACTACAGATCTCTCTGCAAACCAATGTGATAGGGAGAATTGTTGTACCCATGTACATTTTCTTTATCTTGCCCTGGAAGTCACCTTAGACTTACACAGACTCTAAATGGCTCCAAATTCATTTATAATCACACGTTCAAATTTAAAACAAAATGTGGTTTACTAGTGTGATCTCAACATGGCAACCCCCAAGAGGCAACCATATCCATGTAAAATCATACCGCTATTATTTGGCTAATGATATGACTGAATTTGTTGCATTAGGCATAAACCAAGTGAAAAAATACTGAGAGCACCAACAATTCCTTTAAACATTGAACACTCCTCTGACTCAGCTGAAAATCAAAGTTAATTACAAGAATCCAGAATCATTATTTCTCCACTTATGTTTTTTTGTTTACTAAATGCAGAGGAAAAACACGAAAGTGTTGAAGGAAGACAAAACATACCAACAGAGACTGGTCGAGAGGGGGCTGACGATCATCGTTCTCCACGGTGCGTTTGCAGTCGGAGCAGACGTACAAAGGCAACTGAAGGGCGCTGGAAGATTTGGGCGTCTGGGCTGTGCCATTCAGACTGGGTCCTCCCAGGTCCTGGGAGACGCTGTCCTTGCGCTCACTGCGACACAGCAGGCAACGGTCACCTGTGGTGTAGGGGGCCCTCTGGTTCCCCCCGAAAGTGAACGGAGTCTGAGTAAAAGACAGCGAAACAAATCAACTGTGAGAAAGCAGCTTTCACTTCAGCAAGAAACATCAAACGCCCATAACGGAAAACTCTCACATTGCACTAATGGCCATCCGCTACAGGAGATCAATGGATCAACACTCTAGAAGACACATAGTGCTTGAAAACGCTTCAAAACGGTAACCTTAAACTTAAGGTGGAGCAGACTTTCAGGAAATCACAGCTCACACACCACACAGAGGAAATGCAAATACGGCAGAGCCCTGTAGAAGTGTTGCATAGGGAGAAATTTGCCTGTTACCTGAAGGACTCCTGAGAAGTCAGCGTTTACTGGCCCTTCTGAAAACTGTGGAGCGCCATTGACTGGGACCTTAAGAAAAAGATGGCCATAAATCAACTCTCCAAAGTCTCAAGGTTATAAACTTATTACAATAATGTAATTACACACTGTTGTTTACGACATCAGCTCGAAGCTAAAAGAGAGCCGCCTAAATGCACTACTCACAAGAAAAAAAAAAAAAAACTTGCAGCAGAGTTAAATCAGTTCACCCCGAATGAACTCCTGATATTAGTAGAACACCTATTTTTATTTAATAATTCTGTGAAGACAACATATGAAGACAGTATTCCTTCCAAATGTACTTCATCTTTCCAGTGTCCTCTAAGCAGATATTTTCAACTTATGGGTCACAACCCAAAATATTGCTTTTTATTGATCTTCATTATAAAATCTGGATCCTGAAGAAAAAAAAAAAATAGGAAAACCACAGTGTATTTCCTTTCCTGTTTTCCCAGCCACAATTAATATGATAATTTTGTAATTTAGCATAGCAGTCAATACAAAGCAGCTATTAAGATAATCCTAAACTTGCTAATAAAAAAAGAAGGAATTAAATAATTTGTAATTTGCAGAAGCTTAAAAAAGTGACAGCTGTTATATGTGACTGTCACTGTGAACTACAAAGGAATTCAGCTTTTTTTTTCTTTTAGACTGAGTAAAACTGATACACGTTATTAACACAGGTCTGAATAGCCAGCAGGTTATCAGCTATTCAATAAATCAATATTTGTGAGAATAAAGACAGTTATGGCCATGATATCAACACGTCTAATTGCTTTATAGCTAACGTGTGAATTTTTTACATGCTAAAATGCTTCTCTCTATCTCAGATTAATAAGCAGAGTCATTTAAGCCAATTTTTGACAGCTTATTCAAACACTGCTAGGTTGTCTTAAGTGGACCGAAAAATACATTGACTTAGCCAACAGCTAATATGTGTAAAACCAATGGCAGAGGAAAGAAGTGTTTAGGAAATGACAACATGAAAAACCCATTTCGGCTTTAATCATAACTGATAGTGGTATCAAGAAAAGGTAAATGTGATTTCTTTAACAACACACAAAAAAAATCCACAATTCCAAGCTCTGTACAGTAGATTACACACAGCTTCTCCTAAATGGACCAGTTAAATTTTGGCCGGTCTTATTCAAGACAAAAATAAACATTGCAATACATAATACACATGACTCATGTCATGAACATGTCTAACTGTCTGTATGATTTCTGACTAATGTCATCTTTACAACATTTTGCCCTCAAGTCTCTGAAATCGCATTATCCAAAACCCATGCAAGCAAGAGAGACGTAATTCAGTCCAGGGATGAAATGCTCTCTTTCGCTTGCTTGTGTCAACACAGACTGATACTCTTGTTAAGCTACAGATGTGGTTTCCTTGGTAACAGAGGCATACCACCAGAAAGAATAAGTCTCTGATAAAGCCCTGGACACTGTGCTGTGAGTGACCTATTCATTCCCTGACAATTCTTACAGCTGGACACCATCAACACACAACTGGAGCGAGAGGAAAGCAGCTGACAGACTGAGGTAAGAATATACGTCTATTAACACATTATTAAATAACATTACATCATACTGCATTTATGTCCTAGACAACAACTTTGCACAAGACTCAATTCAAAACCAGTGACAAACGTAATAAAGGGTCTGTTGACATTTAACGTTGAATATTTTCAAGCACTTCCGGTATGCTCCTACTTGACACTGGAGTTCAGTAGGCCAATTATTAAGTCAAATTTATTGAATAACAAAGTAAATAAACTTTTACATTTTAATAAGTTGGACATTGTTAAATAAATATGTATAAATTAAATGCGTGAAGTGAAAACTTTGAACACTGTGGGCTTTAGAATTAGGTCTGTCTATTTACGTGGTAACATTAGTGGATCGCGGTTGATAAACACTGACATTTTTTAGCCTACAGACCGCGTTTATACCTCTTTTTATGTTGGAAGGTTAACAAAGTAGTATATTTACTGAAATACTCATGTAAACACACCAGCTGACACTGAACAGAGCTTGACAAGTTAACGGTTAGCTTCACATCACTCCGAGCAACACAAATCACTCAAATCTTCCATATATATCGCATATAACCGCTTTAAATACGCTTTACACACGTCTTTATCATTTTCCTGCCATGTTTCTGTGACCAGATCAGGAACTGTTTCAGATTAAAGCTCTAGATCAGTAAAGCTCAGCCCAAGTGTCAGTAAATGTGAGATCTGCTACAGGAGCTCTCCTAGGCCTGCAATATCATGGAATCGAAACTAAACTACACCGCATTCAAGCTCTGATGCCCCATCAACCGCCTCGCATGCCCCAGGGGCCGCTCACCTCTCCGTTGAGGCTCGGGATGGTGCTAGGGTCTCCGTGTGTGCTGCCGCTGGAGGGTGTTGGCGGAGCTCCGGCCTTCCCTGCGCCCCCGCCCCGCTTATTCTTCCTGCGCTTCGCTCCGCGTTTAGCGTCTGTAGGACTCATTTCTACCCCACGAAATACACAGACAGCGCTCCGTTTACAAACAGGGGGATCTTGGGTGCGATGCCAGGCTCTGGCGCTGCGAATGTGGCTCAAACTGATCTGTTTTTGAGAGATATAATCTAAGAGCCTGCCGACTTTCTTACAGCATAGCAGACTTCAAATTCCAATATGGCCGACTCAACAGGAATTGGCCAATGGCGTTTACTCCATGACGCAATAGCGTATGATGCTCTTGGGGCTTATGGGAAATTGAGTTTTAAAGGGACTCAATCATATAATCTTTATAACTCCTTGGTTGTAGGTTGTGTCAATAGACTGTATGGTTGTGTCTGTGTATTACAGCCGGTCTCAGTAATAATTTTAGTCATTAGTTGGCGATGATTAGGCTAACTATTCTTATTTTTTTTGTCTAACTACTAAAAAGTTAAAATAAATAAACAAATAACATTAAAAACAATTACATAAAATACAATAAATTGGTGGACCCCTTCTCACACTAAAATGAAAAGTAGGTGGGATATGTGACCAGAATTGTCAATATGGACCAGCTTTAGATATATCTTGCAGCAAATTAATTTCATCCTTTTATGCAATACAATTTATTGCAGTACTACTGCTGTTTAAAAATGCTGTTCTAGTTGTACTTTTTATTGCCATGTTGCAGAATAATTTTTTTTTTTTTTTTTTTTTTTGCACGAGGTAGCTATGTGTGAAGGGAGGCTTGAATCTTAATCAATGTAAAATATATCGACTCATAATATGAAAAAAGGCAAACAAATAAGATAATATAATTAGTAAAGACCGCACTTTAAAATAAATAAATAAAATAGTTGCGGTTAAATTTTTAATCTCTTAATTCGATGTTGTGTGGCCCTTCAACCCGCAGATGGCGATGTTGCATTGCTGCTGATTTTTCGCTGGACTACAGGAGCCAAAACTTAACTTGGATTGGTTTTTTGTGATCTGATCATATACCACAATAAGGACAAGACGAGGATAAACAACAGCAAGATAATTTTATTGCATTACTTTTATTATGTGATGATACAGAACACTAATGGAAAATGACATCTATTAAACATAAAATCTATCTTTCCAGAAATAAAACGGAATATTGCCATATTTCTCAAAACCTCCAATGCATGTCAAAAAAAAAGCAGTGCATCGTGTCACATACCTTAATTAACAAGCTAGATCACTCCCTTCAGGCTTACCGTTCTGAAAAATCAGTGTAATGTTGAGCAAAGAGATAACAAGTACAGAAGTAGTACATGGAACAATAGATGACAAATCCAAGACTTGAGATAGTAATCTAATATTGCTGCAACAGAGGAATTAAAATATCGTGCACTTAATGACTCCGGATTGAAAATGTCTAACTATTCTAAAATACAATTTCACATTTTGTCTAATCTGTACAAATAAATTAGCAAACGAACAAAACTATAAACAATCCCTACAGATTTCTTGCTTTGCTGGCTCATATGAAGGCAACTCTAAACTACTGCAAAATGACCCCAGAAACACAGCAGTGCTAGTCACTCTTAAGAAAACACACCCCCACAAATGCGAATCGCTTTCTTGTTTCTTCAGCAGAGTCAAAAAGTCAAGCAGTCTATTTTCAAACACAATCTTGAAAATGTATTTGAAGTTTCAGCAGGGCAAGTTTCTTGCCAGTTTCAAAGTCTTTTTCCGGTAGCATGTTTAGATCCACCCTAAAAAGTGTTTCACTATTCATAACCAAGACATGAGTTGAACACAGTAAATAAAAAAGCAGAGCGGATCTTTCATATCCAAAGCACCTATATACAAACAATCACACATTAAGTTTTCAAACCCACCCTGGGTGCTGGACTCAGAAGCCAAACTGGAAGAAGAAAGCAGGGATACAAGCAGACGGCCACTATACAGACAGTACTGAACGTTTGTTAAAGGCTGGATTACACTAAATGACTTTTAAAAACAGAATTGATTTTAAAACAGCTTCATTATCTTACTGACTTCGTAAATAGTTACAGAGAAAAACCAGACCGCATATATTAAAAGACTGAGGATCACACAGGGTTGCCATGTCCACCGTTTTCCAGCAGAATTGCTGTTGCTGTGGGAATGGTTCACCCAAAAATGAAAATCAATTTGATGCAAAACATGTATGAATTTCCTTCTTCTGCTGAACATAAAAGAAGATATTCTGAATAATGTGGCTAACAAAATTCTGTATACTATGGAATTCAGTAGGGACCAGAAACTCTTTGGCTACCCACATTCTTCAAAATATCTCCCTTTGTGGGAACAACTTGAGGGTGAGCAAATGATAACAGAATTTTCATTTTATGGTGAATTGTACATTTAAAGGTTTGATATATTTTATATATTTTTGGTTCGACATATACATATATATATAAAATTCTGAAATGCTTCTATTGAAATATTTTATAACCTGTTCTAGATGTTACATTTACGTTAAGGGGGAGCTAGTAGGTAGCCTTTTAACTCAATTATGAAAACAGACTTTTATTGTGACTTCTAAGATGAAATTGTGTATAACGCATAACTGTGACTGTAAAATATGTATTTTAGGGATTTTTTTTTTTAATCATATTTGGGATAGGGTTATTGGACTAGTTTTGAGCTAGTTTTTGATTAGTCACTGGTTTAGTTTTGTTGACCTGGCAACCCTGCTTTTAAGTCTTTCCGGACACAACAAATGTCCTCAGAGACTACACATCACTGCAAGGAGACACAGATTTAAACAGCACGTGTGTCCTAAATATTAATGTTTGGTATTCTCTTAACTAGTAGAATCAGAATCTGTAAATAAAAAAGCAGTAGTCTGTGCTCATCATACACAATTTTCTATGAAACCTTTCTTCGGACGACGTACTCGTCCAGACTGTACAAATTGGGGCAAGAGTAGTGTAGTGTATTCCAGACTTTTAGCTAGCATGATTTTTGTATTTATGCATTTATATTTGATATTGTCTCCTTATTGTTTCCCTTAAGTAGTATTATTCTTCCTTTGGCAGGCCCTTACTGGCCTCAGCCTCAGCACTGCATTCTGGGAAGTGGGGAGGAGGGGCAGAGTGAGGAGAGGGCAGAGGTGCTGATGGTGCATTGGGGGTTGTTGAGGCTAAAGGCTCAACGGGAGTAGCACTCCTAGAGTCCTCCAGTTGGACAGATGAGCGTCCCTTGTGGGAGCGTCGTCTCTCTGGGTGGGTGGAGGAAGGGCTCTTTCCTGGAGGAGGGGGGCTGCGGTCCTGACGCCGGCGAGAAAGCTGGATGGTTTCCTTATCTAGAGCTGTGTTCTACAGGAGAGACGCAATATGTTAATGTTCGAATGAGGTGCACCCACCCAAAAATGGAGAGGAAATTGAAAACAATTCAGTGGGGAAAGAGTAAGTGAGATGAAGTTATGATCTGGGAGGTCAAGAGAGAGATCAGTTTAATCTTAAAGGCACATTGTAAACCCCGCCCATGTCAGACAATTGAACATGACCGAATTTCAGAATTAAGTGTTATGCTGATAACTTATCCAGATTTTACATTTTAAACTAAAATATTATATGGATTTAATCTCAAGTCTTATAAATAGTCTTGATCTTTAGTATAGAGATGTTAATGATGACAGCCTCCATATAAAAGACTGGATTTATGATTAAAAAATAAAAAATACAAATGTTCTCAATCTTCTATTTATTTAATAAAACACACAAAAAAAGAAAAAAAAAATACACAAATCAATATCATCTTTTGTGTTCTTCAGAAAAGAGGCAGGCACATGAACAACATGAGGGTGAGTAAATGAAGTACATTTTACAAGTAAGTAAATTTAGTGTGTCCCTTTAAGCAATAAAGCAAACTGTTCTGTGTTTTCCCCATAGCTGTAAGAAGAAACATGTTCAAACTAAGACAGTATGCATGACCTGGTTTCACTGAAAAGTCAGTACTATTGATCACATCACAGGTGGGAGAAGACCACCGCAGTAAAAGAGACTGGAAAGTGGCAGAGAGTGATAAACACCACTGAAGTTCATAACAGAATTAAAGCGAGTCAAGAATTCTCTAAGATGACAACTTGCCATGTCTTGTAGGCGAAAAGGATCATCTTCAGTGATGTTACTGTCACTTTCTCCCAGTAAAAGAGTGTATGTGTGAGGAGACAGGCGGGGAGGGAGGAGCATAGCAGTTAGTGTTAGTACATACCATTGCCTTGGAGCTAGTCAAAGGATAGCAATGCCATGGGGAGAGCAGAAGCAGAGGACAGAGACTAGTCTTACTCACAGAGCACATACAGCACAAATTCATACACAACACTAACATAACCTCTAACACTTCAGCTGTGAGACAGCTCACAAGGACTACTTCAGAAACACTCAGTTTGCCTGATTAAAGCAAAATACAGCCACTTAAAGGGACAGCTCACTCAGAAATGAACATTCGGACGTTATTCACCCCCATATGCTTCCAAACACACATGATGCTATTTTTGTCCTGTCAAAAAAAAAAAAGCTGTCAAGTTCCAGAAAGGACAATAAGCACTATAAAAATATATTAATATGTGCTTATTACTGCACTTCGATACAATTTTTAACTATTTGTAGTTTACTGGAGTATTTTAATTTTATTTCACTACATTTCAAATCATAATAATGTTTTCATTTGTCTACGTTTTAAAAAAATGTCATTCCTCGTTGCATTTTGAACTGGAGAAATTGTTATGCACTACCAGATGTAGCAGTGTTCCATCTTTATTTGACCCTTTAACTCTAGCAATCTCTATTCTAATTCTATTCTTAAAAAACACTTGCACTCTATATTCATTTACTAACTGCTTGTTTTCTTAAATCTTTTCTAATCTTTTAGTATTATATTTGTTTTCTTTTTATTAATTATACAATTAACAAAAGAAAAAGATGCCTCTAACATCAGCTTGCTTGATACTTTTTCTATTCTATCTGTTTTTTTTTATTTATTATATAATTTAAAAAACAACCTTGTGGCGTATACTGCTAACTGAGGCTTGTTATAGCACTTCTATATCATTGCTCTTTTGTTGATTTTGATTGCTTCCAATGTCCTCATTTGTAAGTCGCTTTGGATAAAATCATCTGCTAAATGATTAAATTTAAATGTAAGTATACATTAAAAATGTATTTCTTCTTATCAAAGTTACAAAAGTGATTTAGTCAAGACCAGGGAAGATTTTCTCTCTTTTGTTGTTTGATTAACATGAATGACAGACAGCAGGAATGTTAGACTGCTGTCACTTTAAGAGCTGCCTGTGTCCAATATACTGTTACACGTGTTTTCATTCTCAGATGTTTACTTTCACTTAACCTAAATTACTGTGTTTACGAGGATACTTGCAAAGACAGCATTTTGACACATACAAGTGTGTGTATTTAACCATTCAAGGCCTAGAAGCCCTCCATTCAATACTCCTGCACTCTATGATCACTGTCTTCACGTGTGCACGCCTCAGAGTTTCAGACAGAGCGCACGCAAATAGCTAAATTTATTCCCTTTCTATGCTAATTGCATTTTAACAACTTAAAGTCACTCGGTTTTAAACTGCAATGCTTAAAAACACATGCAAATTGTACATTTTCATGACCACGAGCGCAGCAATGTGAGCATTTAACCGCGACAGAGAGACGATAATCTCTACCAGTTGACACATTTTGGTTAATCGGTTAATTATTTGTGCATTACCATCTGAACGGAGTTTAAAAACTACATAATGTTAAACTAACCAGATTAATGCCTCAGCAGTTTCAAATAATATAAAAAGTCGTATTTGCGTAGTTCCTCTCAACACATTTAGCAAAATGTGACATCTGTTTTTATATTGTATATTTAGATTTGGCAACACGCAATAATTTTTTCTAACTTTTATAAACTATCTGGTATATTTTCTTATTTTTGCACAAATAAATTATCAGTAATTTTAAGAAGTATTCGTGTATTATGTAGATTTAGCAGAAAGATAGAGTACATAAAATTGCTAATAAAAAAAAAAAATTATCAGTCTGTACTTTTAATACTTAAGTACTTTACTTTTGTACTTTTAGCCATGTAAAATTCAAAAGGAGTCCTTAATACTTTTACTTTCACTTCTGCCTGGAACATACCAAATTTTCCATAATATTTTTTTTGATAAAACCTGACAGATCATTGTTGGAATTACATGAGGGTGAATAATTGGCAAAAGCATCATATTGGGTTAAGCTATTCCTTTCATTGGTACATTCCTCAGCTGTGGACAAAATCAGTTATAAAAAAAGAAAGTAAAAAAAAAAAAAAAATAGGGTGTGTTTGTACCCTATTAATACATCTAAATATACTAGCTATTAAAAAAGAAAATAAAACATTTCATTGAAAGGAAAAACAAGTAAATCATCATTTTATCTATAAAAAAGAAAAGGAAAAAAATCTAAATAACTAAATAAAACCTTTCAGTGAACTATTTAATCCAAGGCAATTTGTGTACATAATTATGCATCTCTCTCTCCGGGTCATTAGATTTATTAATTTAAATTATTAAATTACAATACTGCCAGAAGATGGCAGAGTTTCATATTCTCAGTCCTTTGAAATTTGTTTGAGGATGCTGGCAGCTGTCATGAAATAGACTGTCTCTAGATTAGGTAACAGAGAGAGAGAGAGAGAAGCCATTGGATTGCAGTGTTAATTTTACAAGCAGTCAGTATTGCATGCACGCCAATACAAACCTTTCAGCTAGAGCCCAGAAAGAAACAATATACAGCAATAATGTGCAAAGAAGCCATATGGCACAGAATATAAGCCATTTAAAGAGCCACCATGAACATGGAGTGGAATGAGAAGATGGAAAGACAAAAAGTGGACCAGATCATGGTTGGAACATGAGGTATGTTATGATTGTTGTCTAGAATTAGATGCAAGACCAGCAAATGCTAAAAAAAAAAAAAGGGGGGAGGGAAAAAGAGGCATCAAAGTGCAGAGACTGCTAGAGTTTAGTGAAGTCAAAGAAATCAAGCTCATTAAAAAGAGGTTTAGGTTTGGAGTCATATACCCCATATCCAGTGGTGGACATCACTTTGGGTCTTGGGAGAGCAAGGAAGGGGTGTAGATACAGCCCTGCCCTTACAGATCAAACTGTCAAACGAGATTCACATCAGAACACGTTTAGCCAGAGTCTCTGCTGCTGCTTTTTTCCCAAGCAGAAAAGTGAACAAAAAACTGACCTTTTATTTAATGTTTCAAAAGCTCAGGGTTTTTACAATGTATTTTAAATGAAAATGATGCCATAAACAAATGTTTCCTATACAATGAAGGTCCACTAATATGATACTTATTCATTTTATATACGCCCCAAACAATGAATGACATTCAGTATTCTTGACCATGGCAATCCAGACAAGATGAAGACCAGTGACAACACTGAAAACACCACATTAGCAGAGACAAACACCTTAATGACAGTGAAAAGAACTGAGACACAAGTCTGGCAGTGAGGGGTTTATGGTGCAGTGAACTGGGATGGGAATTTAATAAGACATGAAGGTGGAAATGGCTGAAAATGCTTCACTCATGTCTGCCTCTGAGCTCATAAAGAACATTCTGCCAAGAAATAAAGGGATTATTATAAGTCCTTCAGCGATTTTCAAGCACTATGAAGAGCAATACTGACCACACTTTTGCTTGGTCCTGTATTTAACATATCTTTTCTAATATATGTATCCAAATCAGCACATTAGAATGATTTCTAAACGATCGTGTGACATTGTAGTAATTGCTACTGAAAATTCAGTTTTGCATTTTAAAATACATCCATCAATTTATTTTAAATAGTGAAAATTTATCTGTAATTATGTTACTGTTATTGCTGTATTTTTAAACAAGTAATTGCAGCCTTAAAAGATATGACATAAAAAAATACAACAATCGACAAAATCTAATGACTTACAGTCATTGAATGTGAGCATAAAAACCAGCACACTCAAATATATACAAAAACATAAGTCTTTGGTTAGCTCTCATGGATTATGGGTAATGTAGTTTTTATACATAAATTTGGCTATTAAACACAAATATTTAAAGAGATTTTCAAAAGCTGAATCACATTAATCATGGTATGTCTGAAAGGTTTATACATTATGGAGATATAGAGAAAGTGAATGGGCAGTTTTCTAAAGTCATGTCCAAATTCATATCTCTGGCATATTTTGTCCTGCGCTTGCTTACAATGCAATAATCTCTAATATTTCCTGAGATTTAGCAGTTATGTAAGTCATGAGCTCAGAGGGAGACAAACTGATTGATTTGATGCCGGTGTCCACAGTGGCTATAAATTCAGTAACGGCTATGCTTCGGAATTATTTGTAATCCAAATGACTAAACATTAGGGGCCGAGAGGATGAGATTGGTTATTTCTTTAAGCGTAGCATATTAACAGACGACAGCAGCTGCAGTGATGATGTGCAGACTGTTTCTCATGTGTGAGTGTGTGTGCTCACCACAATCACAGAGACTCCAGGGGAAGTGTTGCTCTGCTTCTGCACAGAGTTAAAGTGCTTTTTGAGTTTACCTGCCACCTCCATCTTCATATTGTTTTCCATTGCAGCATCCTCCTGTTGGTTACAGAAGTGGATTAGGACAGGCCAATCTAATGGTGAGCAATATTACTGTTCTCCAGAGCATTCAGACGAAATTGTGGGTTTCAGTTTGAAAAATAATCGAAACCACCACAAATAATGTTTCATGAGTAAGTGTGCGGGCGAATCCCTTGTGGCCAATCAGGTTACTTTACATGCAATAAATACATTAGGTGTATTATATTTTTTTAATTGAAATCTGACACTGTAATTTAGCACAAGTCACACATACATGAAGCACTAAACCGTTTCACACACATTTACCGTGACCCAGGGGTGAGACAGCACATCCTCCGCTGTGTATCTGGCCTCCACATTCACCTGCAGCATGTGACCAATCAACTCCTGTAACAAAACCATCATCATATTTTCAGTAAACAGTCTTCAAGACAGTTTTCTACATTTTTAGCATTAAAACAGAAAAGGTACCAAATGTGTTTGTGCTTAAAGCTAAGGAATTATGGTAGGTTTCAGAAAAGGGCTTTTAGTTTGTAATTTAGCTTGTAAGACATTAGTCTAAGTGAGACATTTAGTCTCAATTTTGATAGAATTTTGATAGAAATTATGACACATGGGGCTTATTTAAGACCAGACAGACTGATTTCCAGTAAAAAAAAAAAGACCATTAAGATGCTCTAAAAAAGGTCCTGTGCTTGTCCACATTTGCATGCACAGCAAAAATTCTGTCATCCGTTGCAGAGAAAGATGTTAGAAACCCAGCACGCAAAACAGTTCTAAAACTGGATGGGGTGAATGTGAGAGGAGGAGGATTTGAATGAGATGATATAATGATGTGAGTAGGATGAAACCGAGTAGGGTGCAGTCAGAATTGAGAACAGCATAAAGAATGAAGGATGTCGAGATAAATAAGTGAAGGTGAGACAGTGAGTTCTGAAGCATGCTAAAGGAATAGCTCTGGCCAAAAATCAACATTTCCTGCAAATTTACTTACGCCTCAGGTCATTCAAGATATATATGAGTTTGATTCTTCATCCGAACATATTTGGAGAATTTTAGCATTACATCAGTTGCTGATGCTCGGCAGTGAATGGGTGCCGTCAGAATGAGAGTTCAAACAGCTGATAAAAACATTATAATAATCCACAAGTAATACGCACTCCAGTCCATCAATGAATGTCTTGCGAAATGAAAAAAACTGCATGTTTGTAAGAAACAGCTCTGGAGAAAGCAATATCATGAATAGAGGACTTGCATTTTAGCTGAAAGCTATGCATTGAGTATAAAAACAATTATGGATTTATTACAAACATATTTGTCGATCATTCTGAAGTTTGTATCAACTCATTCTGACGGCACCCATTTACAGCAGACGATCCATTGGTGAGTAAGTGATGTCATGCTAAATTACTCCAAATCTGTTCCGATAAAGAAACAAACTCATCTACATCTTGAATGGCCAGTGGGTCAGTACATTTCTAGCAAATTCGACATTTTAAGAAAACCTTAAGTTCCTTTTAGTGTTTTACTCCTTGAAATATTGTCATGATGTGTTTGTCTGTACTCACTTTAGCAGAATCTGTGATATTGTCCCAGAAGGGTGATGGGAAATCTAAACGCCCCACCAGGATCTGATCAAATAGGTCCTCCTGGAGGTTATTCTCACTACAAAAACAAATGGCAAGCACAAAGACAATTAAAACAACTGCTGAGTACAGTATATACAAAACATCAGCAACATGAACAACATGAGACTAAACATTAGACGGTAGTTTATTAACATGAAAGACTGAGCAGGTATTATAGTGGTACCTGCGGAACGGTGGGAAGCCACATAGGAGGATGTAGGTAATTACTCCAGCTGCCCAGATGTCCACTTTTAGCCCGTATCTGAGGTGACACAGTTAATAACATTCAGCCCCCAGCATTTTAAAGGTTATCAAACAGCTACTCATGCCTCCATAGCAATATGACTTCAGAAAAACAACGATAATCAGCGATTCTTACCCTGACTCTGCTATGATTTCTGGGGCAACATAAGTGGGCGTTCCACAAACAGTGTACAGTGGGCCTTCAACCACTGTGGCCAAGCCAAAATCACCCAACTTTAAGGACTTTGTGCCATTAGGATACTCACACACCTACAACACAAATAACAAAAGGCAAAAGGATTCTTTTAATCCATTTACATTCTTTCCTTCTGGACATACCGTAAGTCATTTTTATATGTACAAAGTGCAAAGTTGTTTAGTTTGTTGAAATACACCGTTTTGTATTTCTGCACTGCTGTGTATGTGTTGTATTTTTCAGATTTATTGTCACTGTGCAAGGTGTGGAGGTGTGTATACCTGTATTTTGCATATTTAATGTCTCTTTTGAGGGTTGTCTGTGTATATGTGCATACCAGCAGATTCTCAGGTTTGATGTCTCGATGGACGATACACATCCGGTGCAGATATCTGAGGGCTGCCGCCAGGTTGAATACCATTACACTAGCATCTCGTTCAGTGTATTTTGTTGAGGAGGTGATTGAATCAAACAGATCGCCACCCTGAAACACACAGATGTCAATACAAACAACTAAACATCTCTATCTCTGTATTTTGCATAAAACAGACTTTAACCTAGAGGTAACAAACATGTTTCTGCCTTTATATGGGGCCAAGAGTATAATATTGAATGCAGCTATTTAGTGCAATGTAGCTGACAACAATACACAGCATTTACAATGCATTTAACTTTCCTATAAATTCAGGGTGCATCTGAGTTATATATTATATTATATTATATTATATTATATTATATTATATTATATTATATTATATTATATTATATTATATTATATTATATTATATTATATTATATTATATTATTTATTTATTTAGCTTCATTTTCTTTTTTTACATGCACTACAGGTCAAAAGTATAAATGTTACAAAAGATCTATATCAAGTAAATGATATTTAAAAAATAATGTTATATTTGATATTGAGTTTTACCATCAAAGGAATAAATTCCATTATAATATATATATACTAAAAATAATAATAATAGTAATAATAATAATAATAATAATAATATTATATATATATATATATATATATATATATATATATATATATATATATATATATATATATATATATATATATATATATATATATAATATATATATATATACTGTTATATATATATATATATATATATTAAAATTAAGTTATTTTAAACTGTTTTCATATTTAGAAAATTTATTTTTTATTGTATTTTTGATTAAATGCAGCTTTGGTAAGCATTATTTTTTTTATTTAATTTTACAGATTACACATTTATGAAAGGTAGTGTCTGAAATATATATATAAAAAAATTGAAATAATTAAACAAATGTTGCTGTCAGTGTAAATTGATGAATAATGCACAATAAGACCAGAATTAATTATCAAGTAAATATAGCATCATTTTTTTTATGTTGTCTTTAGTGTAGTGTGGTGAGAAGTGTGCAATGTTGAGAGATGTATAAACTGTGGTGACTAACAAACAGTACCTTCACAAGTTCCATGACTAGATAGAGCTCGGTGGGCGTATCCACCTCCTCAATCAGCATGATGATATTAGGATGCTTAACACGCCTCAACACTGCCACTTCACTCTCGATCAGGTGCTCCTGTGTGTTCAAAGCATGTGTCACAACAAATTCCCAACCGTTAAAGCAACTCTCAGCAGTCTTTTGTCTTCAGCTGCCAAGGCATAAATCTGCATGAATTCCTGAGGTTTGCTCTTGCAGGAAACCAGGCAAACAGGAAACCAACTTCCTCGGTTAAAGCGCAAGCTAAAATTAGATTATGAGACATTGGCCAAAAACTCTAATATGTTATGCTGTTTACATATCATTCATACAGTGCATGGCCAAAAGTATGTGAACACCCCTTCTAAAAAACTGGTCTTGCTGTTCCAGTAATTCTAGTGAAAATGATTCAAATTTTAGCAGCATACAATGACATTACAACTTTGTTGCAACAGTTTGAGAAGACAATTTAACCATTCCAATAAAAGGATTTAAACCTCTAGGATAAATTGGGTCTCATCTGTAGACCTTTTCTCTCATGACTTGCAAAAACTGCAGCATGCTGGATAAATGGCAATCCATAAAATATCTAATCAGCCACATTTCAGACCACTGAGGCATAAATAATTTGCATTGCAACTTTACAGCTAGTGCTCATAACGCATAAGCAGCTATAACTGCATTGTCATAAGGATAAAATATATGTATTACCAATAAAAAAACAAATGATAAATGTTTCATGGACGGTAAGGACTATTTATGCATGGTGTTTTCTCAGTTCATGCTCTCCATTGGCTAGCTGGTGTTGCAAAAATCTGTTAAATCCAACTCACTTTGCCTCTGCATTTGATTTTATCAATGATCTTCAGTGCAAACTCCTTTCCAGTGGATCTATGGAAAGAGACAGAACAACAGATGGAGGTTAATTATGGTTTGTTTTGAGTGCATTTAATGTGGATGTCCTTTGAGAGCACAAGAAATCTTCCTTTGAACATTTAGCCTATAACTACTGTAGAGGTAGACAGTATTCTTTATGCATTTTAATCAGTGATCATGACAATAACAAGCTTAGAATGGAAAACAAACAAACTGCATCACAATTTAACTGATCCAAAGAGCCATTTTATCTTTTTCTTATTTTCTTACCGTTCGACACACTCCTTTACCACGGCAAAGTTCCCATCACCTATAACTTTGCCAATTTTGTACTTGTCCATAATTGTGGAAGCAGCTAGGTTCCTGTTTCCATTAACTAAAGGGAACAAACCAATGCATTTAAACACATCAGACTGAAAGAATATGATTTTCATACCACATGATCAAAACTAAGGTGAAAACAATGAGGCAGGGGAATGTTTCGTAAAATCCCCAAATAACAAATTAGCCCCAACATCCGCAGCCAACAGTTTAAATTTGGTTAGTGCACTATGCAGAAAATTGCTGAAGGTCATTCTGACTCATGCGCTGCTGAGCAGGGACATTTGCTCATACACTGCCACCACAGTGTGTGAAAGTGTGGGAGAGTGTGGAGTGGAGCGCCTGAGCAAATGTGGCACAGAGTGGCATGTGTCAGCACTTTCAGTGCCAAATCTTGTCATACCCCTGAAATGCCCTTTGGGGACTTCTGGGCTTGAAACACAGTAAGATCCAAGGTGAGTGAGTGCATGACAGTGATTCACTTCAGGTGGATGTTTACCTTCAGGGCTTACACTGTTGTTGAGTTGTTGGGGAGTCTCTGAGGAGCCATTCACATTGGTTGCAGAGGAGTGATGTGCAGGAATCTGCAAACAGAGACAAAATAAGTCACAAGACCTAAAACATTTAGAACTCCTTAAAAGCACTATTTATGTGTTTTATTTACATACTAAAGTGATAGGGCTGGGCGATATAACAACAACAAAAAAGTATGATATTTATTCCGTTGATATGAAATGTATTAAGTGAGGGATTTTTTTCCCTAATCAGATGAACCATTAAATCAACCAAACATCAAATGTAACCCAGTATAAGTGTTTTAAGTAGTAAGTAAAAGTATTCAAGACAGGGTCTTAACCATAATAGACATTATTTAGATTTATAGTTCATCAATATAGGTTTTTTGAATGACAAATTCTTAAACATTTACATGTGTCAACTTTGCCATCCAAGGAATAAAAAAACATTTTTAAATATAAATTTTATATATATATATATATATATATATATATATATATATATATATATACATACATACATACACACACACACACACACACACACTTTCAAAAACATTAAAAAAAATTACTGTCCCTAAACAATTGTGTAGTTTTACTAAACATAAACCTCCAGTGAACATTTTCTGAGTGATTTTAAGTATTATTTTGATTAAGTAATTTAGATGAATTTCATAAAAGGTCATAAAACAAGCTGCATTTTTGTTGAATGTGCTTTAAATATGAATATTCATTATTGGTAAAAAAAAAAAAAAAATTAAATAAATTAAATAAATAATAAATAAATAATTCACATGTACTACCTTCCTGATACACAAATCCATATTCCTGGCAAGTAAACACATGCTATTATAAGCATTAAAAGATAAAATATCAAACAGTAAAATACATTTTGGAAAAGTATGCATTATTACCTTATTTCACTCATTTCATTACATAACGACTAACAGAATATATCACTTTTTATGAGTGTAAATGTTTCTGTGTCTTTTACTGCATATACAAAAGATTAACATTTCACAGATATTAAAATGTCTTTACAGTCAACACGATGCGTGATACAAGGATTGCAAAACAAGCCAATGTCCAAATAAAAAAAAAAAAAAATCGCATTGTGATATTTATAACCAAATCAT
Organism: Carassius auratus; assembly: GCF_003368295.1. Lineage (NCBI taxonomy): Eukaryota > Metazoa > Chordata > Actinopteri > Cypriniformes > Cyprinidae > Carassius > Carassius auratus. The sequence goes on from NW_020528142.1 coordinate 1,726,717, forward strand.
CACAAATAATGGATGCTTATTATATTGCCCAGCCCTGGTAAAAACAAAAGCAATGCGAACTGGTTATACCGTAGCAGCTATGCGATTATACTAAACCTTCACATAAAGCATAAAATGTATAATCAATAATACACTGCCATCTGACACTGAGCGTCATCCTTAGTGAAATAAATGGTTGATGAGGAGACAAGAAAAGAGCTCTCCGGAAGACAAACTGCGTGTGACTGACACAAAAATATTAGACCCAGTCTTAAAAGATTTTAAATGGTCTGGCAATCAGTATGGTTAAAAAGCCTGCATGTTATCTTTATACAGCAGCCAAATAAGAATTAAACTGAAGTGACAGTGACATGTGACTACGTAAGCCAATGGAAACAAATACTGGCAGCATCCTGGTTAAAGCTGATTTAATAGAGGCCACAGGATTCCTCTAAGCATACGAGTACCAGTTGGGTATTACAAGCTTTTTTGAAGGATTCAAATACTCCAATGGATTGTGAGTTAAAATATACGGCCAAATAGTATGCTGTTAAAATGACTGAATCGATCATACAATCATTTATGTAAGATTCCCAACTGAAAACTTGTATACCCAGAAGGAACTGCAGCTCATTTGAATGGCGCTACAGAAGGCAGAGTTTCATAATACCTGTACAGAGAGACGGAGGGGGACTCCCATCCGCTTGTTGCAACTAAACTAAAGGCAAGTGGGAAGATATTTATGTAACCACAACGTTGTCGCATTTGGTCTAAAATTAGCTTGAAATCTCAGGAACAATGTGCAACGAACCAGCCTGACAAGCAACTTTCCATCAAACCACTCACCCAGCTATATCTCCAGTACAATAAATGGTAGAATACTATGAATAATTTGTACAATCACAAGTATCTGAAAATAGCATATTTCTCAATTTGCAGACATTGGTTTTATATAGCTTGTTTTTTAATACACTTTTCACTAAAATTGAACTTTCACATCTCAGAGACCATATTAGAGTTCCTTAGGGAAAAAAAAAAAAAAAATTAAATAAATAAGGCAATTTATAACAAACTGTACAAGATATTAAATTAATATGCTTAAAATTTGCAAAATAAATTAATATTTATCCATTTCAATTCCAAATGTTTGAATGCTTTAAAACGCCATGTGGAAGAATTCTCCTTTTAATTTGTTTTGTAAAGAAAAAGAAAATTGAGATCCCATTTGAGATTTCCCTATAAGTAGTTGACTAAGGGAGTATGTGCCAATATCTACCACTAATCCCTCTCTAAAAACGAATCAAATTGTCTCCTTGTCATTCAAATTCTCCTTGTGCTTTCAAGAAGCTTTAAAGATAGCGCACCCGTACGAGAAGAAGCTTACTGTGGGCCGGACAGGTCAGTTAAGCAGATTAACAGCAGGAGTTCTCGAGGCTACGATCATAATTGACTTTGACCTTTGGTTTAATTACAGATCTGCAGTCAGATCTCAGCAAGATCTCAATGCCCAGACTCACAATGCTTCTAAGAATAGGAGTGATTAGGCCTATCAGAGCGGATATTCTGTTACAAGTGCTGATGAAGACTTCAATGTCCTTAGAAGATCATGTTGAAACCATCCTGATGCTAAACCCCCACTATACAGACAGCTACTGAACACTCTCTAATGTTGTATGGTGTGGAGACTCTAATAAGGAAAATCAGGGGCAAGTTACATTTTTTAAATTGTTTTTAAATTGTTTAGCACACAGTATAGGAAAAAGTGACGTTATAAAGTGTCATCACTGTACCCTGAAGAAATTTAGGGGCGTTACAAATGCAGCTTCAATTTGTTGTGAGGGTATAATTGATGTAGCTTCACTAAACTCTTTTAATCCGGATTGAAGCGTTATGATGCTGTCATCATCCAGAAGCCTGATCTTATTTTTGACTTGATGAAGAAATAATCTATTCTAAAACTCGCCGTGTTTTGGCAGTAAACTGATTAGCAGCACAGTGGAAGCCTGTTGCCATGCCGACGGGTTTACCTTGAAGTTGCGCATGCTGCGGGGGCTGGTCGGGGACGAACTGGAGGATTTGGCGGATCTGGGGGTAGTGATTTGGCTGTTCGGGACTCCATTAACTGAGGAGTGTGACAGGAAGAGGGAGGGAGACAGAGAACAGAGAAAACACAATGTCACACAGTGTTACTTCTGACACTGCTTATTTTATGCTTAGATATTAGATATTGTCTTAGATATTAGTAACGGTGTTATCTGTAAGATGATATTGCCTGCATAATATCAGCTGATCAAAATTTTCATTTACATCATCAAATTTCACTAATTCATTTTCAACCAACCTGTATGACTTACTTTCTTCCGCAGACAACAAAAAGGCAAAAAAAAAAAAAAAGCTTGTTTCCAAATGGCGAGCCTATTTGACTTCCCAGTTATCTAAAATCATATTGTTCCCATTCATTGCAACTGTAAAATATTTTTTGTGCAATTTAAATGTGTGATTACAGTCATAAGCTGTGTTGGGGGTACATATTACAAGTAATGCTAGTTATGTAATCAGATTACTTTTTAATCCACCATTTATTCACTGACACCATTAATGTCCCCATGCTGAGAGAAAGTGGGAGTGAGGTGTAGAGGCAGAGGTGTTTCGTCCAGCCTGAGGCTTATTAATTTCACTTTTGGCGTGAAAGGTCCTTTACAGTTGGCAGTTGTTATATATATATATATATATATATATATATATATATATATATAAAAAAGCAAGCATAGCCCAGATGACAAAAAAAAATAAAATAAAAAAAAAATATATATATATATGGAAAAGGAACATAAAGCATTACATTCCATAAAAAGTAACTAAATAATGCAATTAGTTAAATTTTTTATTGATTAACACAATAATGTAATGCAATACTTTTAAAAGTAACTGCTCATAAGTGAATTTAAATTAAGTTTGAAAGTTATAGGGGAGGGGAATGACAACTAAAATTCTTATTTTCCTCAGACAAAGCTATTATATGACTTCAGAAGACTTTTGCAGTGCATGAGTCATATGAACTACATTTACGGACATTTAAAGAATCTTTTTTTTTTGCAAATTGACAACACATGGTCACCATTAACTTACACTGTTCAGACTAAAACAGTGGAAACATTATGTGTCCTAAAATAAATAAAAAAAAATCACACAGCTTAAAAATTATATAAATGATAACAGAATTATAATTTTTGGGTGAACTATGCTTTTTATGCAGAACAATGCATCTTTTTTTCTACTTATATAACACGTAAATTATAAAAGTCTTCATCATGTTAATGTACTTATTCTCAACCAACGGGGCCGGGGTCCACTAAGGGGCATCATAATGATTTAAAATTGCTTAAAATTAGTCAAGCTTTTATAAAGGTTTTGCATTTTTATAACCTTATTATGTAAATCACAAATAACTGAACAAATAATTCAAATTCACGGGTTAAAAAGAACCACGAAACGTATGGAATCCAGAAATGTATAAAAATTTACATTTTAATTAGAATTATTTTAGTTGCTAATTTTAATATATGGACTCCCATAGTCTTCACAGCTGATATACCAGAGGAAACTTACCAGCCTAGTCACAAAGTTTGACAACCACTGTGTTAGTGCACACAGTTCACATGTACATTTGTCAGACATACTTACATTCCTTTAGGTATATAGAGAAAATGAAGTGCTGGCTCAATGACAGGAAAAAAATAAACTTGTGTGAAGAAAAAAAAAAAATATGACCAGAACTACCAGAAATGTGTACAGCTACATATGTATGAGCAGCATAAGTCTCCTTGGCTCAGAATAAGTCTCTTAACATGCAAACACAGCAAGTCTTCATGTGCACCACTCACCTGCAGCCAAATCCACAAAGGCTAAATCATAGAATTGACAAGATCATTGTAAAGGCCACGTTAAAATAATGTTATAAAAACAATTAAAACACGGTTTAATATATCATTTCACCCAGATACAGTGCATCCTAAGTGCGTCAGAATCCGCAGGGAGCAGGGATTTGTAGAAAAGCTGCTCTTGGCATTTCCAGCTGAGTTTGTCGATGGGTGCATGAGCAGATTTCTCTCCAGGCATGCAAGAGAACCCTTAGTTCACGGGCACAGGAATTTAGGGTGTACTGCATTAGCCCTTCTAAGCAGAAAGCAGATGATGATGCCTGCATTTAGTGTACACATCCAATTTGGTATGTCTGATAGATTAGAGTATATGCATGCCAGGGTTCGGGGGAAAGTGGCCAGCGAGGGAGTTTTAAATAGCTCTCTAGACTAGCTGATGGATTTGGAAGGCCGTGAAGGAGAGCTGTTATCGTGATTGAATGCTGCACCGAAGGGTTAGAGGTCATGTACAGCTCATTCCATAGATGAATGTCCTTTAGGTCATTCAAAATCATGTGTGGAAATTCTTCAAGGATGTCATAGGGCTGTCAGATTCTCTAGTTGTCAGCTCATAGGTTAGTCTTGGTTATGGTAAAGAAAATGTGATTGAAAAGAAAATGAACACATGGCAGCCCACTTTTTACTTATTTAGCTTGACAGAGGCACTGTGAAGATGTGGTCACATTAGAGAAATTTTGCTGACAAAAAAGATCTATTGACTATTATCAGTAGACTTTCAAAGCAAGCTACGGCTGTCAATGTGGTGAAACCATCGCGCAAAAAAATTCAGATTGCAAAGGGATTTGCTGAACAAGGGTTAAATGTGACCACACCTTTACTCAGTTCACTTTTGAAGAGGTTAGCCAATCATAACTAAAGTGATTTACCTTTAGAAGTCTTTAAGGTACGATAGCTATACTTTAGCTTTAATTCTAAGGGTCAAAGAGAAAATGAAAATGGTCTTGTAAAACTAAATTATGACCATTTTTGGTTTAATAAACCTTGAGAAATACTTACTTGGTGATTTGACTGGAGATTGGCTGTTTGCTGAGAATTGTCCTGCTGTTCTTCTCACTAAAGTAGGAAGGAAAGCAATTTAACAAGGAATAGAACCGAAAAAAATGACAGGAAGAAACATGTGAACATCAGTGATTGACTGCTGCTGTTAAGAAATGTTACATTTTTAAACAATCGTTCATTTGGTAACAGGATTGTGCTAGTGGTGGTGCAGTGTATCCTCACCAGATCCAGGGGATTTGCTGCGGCGTGTGGATCCTGGACTTTTACTACCAGAGTATCTCACAGGGGGAGCAGAACGAGAAGAATAGGAGGACTTGAGGACCTGACATTCTGGACACAGAGACAAAATAAATGAGCAAAGAATGTATATGCTTGTCTTATAATGTCTCCTGATGCCTCATTTGCAAACATTCCCAAAGACACAAGAAAAAATAGGAGAACTTGCTTTTTCCACCCATTCCAAATAATAATCTCTTTGGTTGACTTATTATACTTTACATTTCAAAGGTTCTGGGATTTTTCTAAATGTTTTTGAAATAAATCTCTTACACTCACCAATTAATTTGGTGAAAAATACAGTAAACTAATATGGTGAAAATGTTATGGTTTTCAAAATTTACTTATTCCTGTGATATCAAAGCTAAATGTTCAGCATCATAACTTCAGCCTTCAGTGTCACATGATCCTTGAGAAATCACTCTAATATGCTGATTTACTGCTCAAGAAACATTTCTTATTATCATTAATGCTGAAAAATGCTTTAAACATCAACACATGTATTCATGTTTATTTATTTATTTTTTAGTAACAATAAAAGTATTGCAATGTTGCCAGACATAAGATAATCATTGTACTGCATGATAATTATCGTACTTGTATAATAATTTTGACCTCTGTACGATGTCCGATGAAAAACTTCCCATAATTTACAATAATTTCAGAATTTTGTGGGAAAAGGATAAACAGCTATAACAAATTTGTATATTCTGCAAGACTGACTCGTGTACAATCATTTTCTTCCAAATACGATCATTTTGAGCTTCTGGTATGACACTTGGACATTAACAATCTGGCAACACTGAAGAAAACATTATGTTTAATTCTACGGGGCAAAGAGAAAGTGGAAATGATGTAGTAACTAGTGCAAAAAACCTTGACTAATGTTATGATACATCTTCAGGAAATAAAATCAGGTCAGTAAATGTCTTTACTGTCACTTTTGATCAATTTAAGGTGTCCTTGGTAAAATAACTGTATTAATTTCTTTCAAAAATACTACTGACCCCAAACATTTGAATGTAAATATATACATTTAGTCATTTAAGCATGTGCCACCATTATTGACTCTGAAAACGGACACACAGACAGGACAGACAGGAACATACATGGATACACATACCAAAGCATGCTTGTATCAGGGCTAATACAGATGCCTCTTGCTAAATGAGTGGTATCTGCTGACATACTTGTTCCAAATTCACATGTGCCAAGAGTGTGAAGCGATCCACAGAGGCGTAATCAAATTTTCTACTCAAGGCCTATGAAAGCAGAGGGTGCAGAACTTTAGTAATGAATGACTCATACAGCAGCTACTGGGCCCGATCTGTCCTGTCGATTACACAGCACTCGCTAATGACGCCGAGCAGTGATAAATTAGCTGATGAGTACCAGATCGTGGAGTGATGAAGACAGAACAAGCTGAATGACATTATTAAAATGCCATTACTGCCCAGCTAATCTGTTTCTTGGAGCTTAATTTAAGCATTTAACAGCAGAATCTAAAGGAGAGAACGTGTAATGAGTTCTTTAGTTCCAAAAGGTTTAGATTTGTGGTGGGCTTGCGTTTTAAGGACACTCCACTTCTGCTGCAGAAAGAAATGGTTGAGCAGTAAATACTGTCAGACACAAACTTACCGTTTCATTATATTTTTGGAAAAGTCCTACTTAACCTAAGTGGGGCAGCGAAGAAGAACTAGGACAAAATGGCAAGCAGATGAACTAAATTCACACAGCTATGAATCAAGATGTGTGTGTGTGTGTGGTAAATTCTACTGAAACTGGAGGCATTTCAACAAAACAGGATGAAAATTATAGGCATTTTGGATTTTGTTTGAAATTCACAGCTGCAGATTGTCTTCACTTCCACATCTGCATTATCATGTTCACTAGCACACAAACACAGTCTACACAATGAACAATGGTGAGGAACTGCTCATAACAAGGTCACTTCCTCTGACGGTTGTGTTCATTCTGGAAAAAGAATCAATTTTTGCAGCCCAGTGAATGAATGTGAATGAATGAGTCCATCATTGAAAAGATACTATTAAAATACTATCACTTATTTTTATGAAGGTGACAACTGTGTGGTGTTTTTTGTGCAGATAAAAAGATATTGGTAAGTTTATATTAAAGCTGATGATAATTTTAACTAGCATTTACTTTTAATATCAATGCTAGAAACATTTTGCTGCGATTTGTTTTTAATGGAAACTGTAACATTGTAACATTGTAAATGTCTTTACTTTCACTTTTGATCAAATTAATGCATCCTTGCTGAACAAAAGTATTAATTTCATTACAAAAAAACTGACCCCAAACATTTAGTAGTGTATGTTAATCATAATGCAAACAGTTACAAACCCGATTCCAATCCGATTCCAAGTACAGTTGGGACACTGTACAAATTGTGAATGAAAACAGAATGCAAGGATGTGGAAGTTTCAAATTTCAATATTTTATTCAGAATACAACATAGATGACAATTCAATGTTTAATCTGAGAAAATGTACAATTTTAAGGGGGAAATAAGTTGATTTTAAGTTTCATGGCATCAACACATCTCAAAAGAGTTGGGACAAGGCAATGTTTACCACTGTTTACCACAGGAGACAAGTTGCTCAAGTTTAGGAATAGTAATTTTGTCCCATTCTTGTCTAACACAGGCTTCTAGTTGCTCAACTGTCTTAGGTCTTCTTTGTCACATCTTCTTCTTTATGATGCAGCAAATGTTTTCTGTGGGCGAAAGATCTGGACTGCAGGCTGGCTATTTCAGTACCCAGATCCTTCTTCTACGCAGCCATGATGTTATAATTGAAACAGTATGTGGTCTGGCATTGTCATGTTGGAAAATGTAAGGTCTGCCCTGAAAGAGACAACGTCTGGATGGGAAAATATGTTGTTCTAGAACTTGGATATACCATTCAGCATTGATGGTGCCTTTCCAGATGTGTAAGCTGCCCATGCCACACGCACTCATGCAACCCCATACAATCAGAGATGCAGACTTCTGAACTGAGCCCTGATGACAACTTGGGCTGTCCTTGTCCTCTTTAGTCCAGATGACATGGCGTTCCAGTTTTCCAAAAAGAACTTCAAATTTTGATTCATCTGACCACAGAACAGTTTTCCACTTTGCCACAGTCCATTTTAAATGTAGCTCAAGATTGTTCCAGATTCTCTTAATCTTTGGATGATATTATGTTCTGTAGATGATGACATCTTCAAACTCTTTGCAATTTTTCTCTGAGAAACTCCTTTCTGATACTGCTCCACTATTTTTCACCACAACATTTGAGGAATTGGTGATCCTCTCCCCATCTTGACTTCTGAGAGACACTGCCACTCTGAGAGGCTCTTTTTATTCCCAATCAATAAGTTGCCAATTGACCTAATAAGTTGCAAATGGGTCCTCCAACTTTTCCTTATATGTACATTTAATTTTTTTGGCCTCTTATTGCTACCTGTCCCAACTTTTTTGGAATGTGTAGCTCTCATGAAATCCAAAATGAGCCAATATTTGGCATGACATTTTAAAATGTCTCACTTTCAACATTTGATATGTTGTTTATATTCTATTGTGAATAAAATATAAGTTTATGAGATTTGTAAATTATTCCATTCCTTTTTTACTCACAATCTGAACAGTGTCCCAACTTTTTTGGAATAGGTTTTGTACAATTAGATTAATGCTTATTTTTATTATGAATAGAATTACTTTTATTAGCCAAAGCAGATGATGATACACTGATGTTTCACTAATTTATATAACCAATACAATAATAGAAAATGGACAAATAAACATAAAAATGGTATCATTTGTTTCAAATGCATTAACAGCCACATATCTGTATCCATGAATTGTGTGTTCCTAGATGTGTAGTGAAGGGATACATATATATTATAAGAGTTTAGTATGAGAGACATTGGGTTGAAATGAAGTTAGTGTTTAGCTGAGCCTACCGGTTATAAAGGCTGTGGAAGCCTTACCACTGTGATCCAACACAAAATCGTCCTGCGCGTAACGGTACTTTTCAGGCCCGCACGCGATGAACACGTCATCGTCCCCGAAAAAATCTTGCAAACATGTTATCTGGACAGAGAGAGGAAGGGGTGGGGGAAGAAAAAAAGAGAGAAACACTGTTTGAGAAATGAATGGAAGTAACCATGTGGCTGATGAAAGGATAAAGCGTTTAGTAGTCCACAATACTGCCCTGCAGAAAATCTAGACCAGGAGTTTGAAATAACAATAGCTGGACTCAGACTGTTTGCATTTATATTTTCACAAATGGATATAAACATAATAACATCTAAACATAACTGAAAGTGCTACACTCTCATTCATAGCTAAAACCACGGTTGTAGAATTGTATCAATGAGATATTGTACTTTCAGCAAACTGATGTGGGTGCAGATTCCATGTCGGCCTACCAATAGCATAAAACACACTTGAATTTTAAAACTGAGTCAAATAACCTTGAATACAGCAAGAAAATGGAAAACGTAAAAAAGGATGGATTTAAGTTGTATTTCAACTGAATGAAGAAAAATACCTGGGAAGGCCAAACATGGTCTTTTAGATGCCGATGCACGGAAATAAATTTTTTACTGAAACCAAAAATAAAGTTTACATTTTGCTGAAAACCAAAAATAAAGTTTATTTAAAGGGATAGTTCATCGAAAAATTACAATTATGTCATTAATTACTTACCATCATGTTGTTCAAAACCTGTATGACCTTTGTTCATCTTCGAAACCCAAATTAGGATATTATTTATAAAATCAGAGAGCTCTCTGACCCTACCATAGACAGAAATGATCCTTACATGATCAAGGTCCACAAATGTAGTAAAGACATTGTTACAATAATTCATGTGACAGTGGTTCAACCGTAATTTTACAAAGCTACGAGAATACATTTTGTTCTGTGTGCAAAGAAAATAAAAATTATGTATTTTTTACAACAATTTGTCTCCTTCACATCACCCTGGCACCATTTTGGAAGGTATCACATATGTAAACAACGTACACAACATATGCATGTGGATATGTTGTTTGCACTTTGATCTAAACATAAACAACATATCCGAGTACATATGTTGTTTTGTATATGATACTCTCCAAAATAATGACAGGGTGATGCGGAGCAGACAAAATGTTGAATTAAGTTGTTTAAGTTGATTATTTTAAGGATCTCCTTGCTACATTTCTGAGCCTAAATCATGTAAGGATCCTTTCTGTCTATGGGAGGGTCAGAGAGCTTTCCGTGTCACGATCATCAGCTGGAGTGCCCATGAACTCCTATAGAGGGCCCTCCACTCAGGACTCTGGCATGTTGTATTTCCATTTCCAACTCCATTCCCCAGAATCCCATGCTTAGGTCTAATCACCACCAGGTGTTCCCCATTACCACTACCCTATATAAAATGTGTTTGGACTCTCATTAAGTGTGAAGTCTTGTTCTAGCCTAGTCTGTCAATTCCGAGCATTTCTCCTTGTGTTTGTTCCTCCCGTGTCTGACTTTGGATTGTTTATACCGACTTTGATTTTCTGCTGCCTGCCCCGACCTCTACTTGTTTCTGTTGCTTATTTTGGATATCCCCTGACATACCTGACGCTGTTCTCTGATCTCTGCCTCTTTGACCACTTTTGAAAATAAAGTACTGCATCTCAGACTCCTTGTTACAGAAGACTTCGCCAAACCAGGATCCAGCAGTTTTATTTAGCACCAGATCAGGTATGGAGCCATCTAAAAGTTCATTCGACCCCGTAAGTGTGCTTTGCTCCATTTTTCAAGATGGCCAACCCAATGAACTTTATGTGGAGGAATTCCTTCGGTATAGCCACCTCATGCCTGGAGATGAGGATTGGTAAAGGACTGTTTCTGGAGTGGTCTTAATAAAAGCTTAAATTTACCAGAGGAAGACCCTAGCTGGACCCTGGAACAGTTTATTGACTTTGTTTTGCAGTTTTGTGGCTCTCCCTTTACAGTTGAGGAGGTCACTTCTCAGAGTGTCCAGCTCCTTTCCGTTCTGTGGTCCCTGTACCTGAGCTTCATCACAATATGGCCGCCAACCCAGCGCCTCTGCACAAGATGGCCGCCAGTCCAGCGTCACTGCATAAGATGGCCGCCAACCCAGAGCCATTGCCAGTGGTGGCTCCAGACAATTTTGATTGGGGGGGGATCCTTGTCATTTCAAGAGGGGGTCTCATGAAAAGCAACAAAAAATACAGTGGACATGGCTAACAACAAAAACAACATAGCATATCAACTACTTTGTTTTTGCGAACGAATCATTCAATTTAACCGGTTCTTCTTGAACCAGTTCACCGAATCGAACTGAATCGTTTGAAACGGTTTGCATCTCCAATAAGCATTAATCCACAAATGTCTTAAGCTGTTAACTTTTTTTAACGTGGCTGACACTCCCTCTGAGTTCAAACAAACCAATATCCCAGAGTAATTTATTTACTCACACAGTACACTGACTGAACTGCTGTGAAGAGAGAACTGAAGATGAACACCGAGCCGAGCCAGATAACGAATGAAAGATTGACTCGTTCATGAGTCAAGGACCGGTTGCATCGGTTTTCAGATCTTCAGTAGTGATGGGAAGCTCGGTTCTTTTCGGCGAACCAGTTCTTTCAGACAGTTCGATTCAATAAACCAGTTGAAAAAAAAAAAAAACGGTTCCCCGGTTCTTTTGCGCTCGACGTAATGTCATTGGCGATGATTGCCCTTCATTCAAAATTAGCACAGAATCAGTCCAGAATCAATCATCAAAAGAACCAGTTCTGTTCAGATGCGTTGTGTGTTAGTCTGCTTCACACTGAATCACGCATGCGCAGTATCATCAGCTCCTCGGTTCTCGAATCGGATGCCACCGACAGACACAGTTCTCTGTTCAGTGTACGAATAATGTCAAATTAATTATTATTGTTGTGCGTAGTTTGAAGAGAAACATTTTTTAATCTTTATTCCGGATATATATATATATATATATATATATATATATATATATATATATATATATATATATATATATATATATATATATATATATATATATATATATATATATATATATATATATATATATATATATATATATATTATTATCATTATTTTTTTTAATAAGGAAGTGGGTGGGGTGGATCAAGTGGGGGGTCAAGGCATTTTTTGGCAGGGTCTTGAGATCCCCCAAAACTCCCCCTGGCGCTGCCAGTGGCCATTGCACAAGATGGCAGCCACCGTTGAAAACAGAATACAGAAAAGCAACATTTTGAGACTATATGCAAAACACATCCACATCCACTCGCAACCACAGTGGGCAAAAAATTATGTTCTGATTTCTGCCCACTCCTCCTCTCATGGAGGTGGGCAGCAAGAAACAGATGGTTCCAATGTGGAGCTCCATCAAACACACACATACACACACACACACACTTCTACATGGAACTGAGTGAAAGAGAAGACAGATGGAGAGGAACACAGCCCCCTTTTCCCCTTCATGAGTCTGATACTGTACAGAAAAAGACACAAAAGGCCAAGAGAGAAATGCTCAGAAATTAACAAGATCACTCTTTTACTTTATTAACATGATTCTGATGATAATGAGCTATTCAACAGTCTCTAATGGTAATGACGACTCTAAATATCCTCACTGAACACATAAAAAGACATCACAACACAACAACCCACTCAAACATTTCAGCCTCTTTGAGCCACTGTTTAGCTTCCTTAGCAAATTCAACTTTATTAGTATAATAATTTAAAAATCCCATTTTAAGCACAATTTTAAAGCAACCCCTTAAAGCAGTTCTCTCTGAATCACATCCGATTATGTACTGTAAGGAATCCACATGGCCAGTCAGTGGGATGGGTCTTAAGCAGTATTCCCATCAATCAGCAGATCAGAGGAGCATATGGGCCCAGTTGTTGGCCCAAGCAAAGTAACAGACTAAAGCCACACTGGGAGACTATTAAACATGCCTGAAATGTTTTAGCTGATATCTTGGAACTGTAAAATGAAGTAGTCTGGAATGGAGTCAAAAGTGTTTTGGTAAACTGACTGGTGGTAACACAAAATACCTAGCAATATCATTTGTTACTGATGTAGATCTTTCATCAGGCATTTTTATTTATTTAAAATTCATTAGAACTAAAAAAAATATTTAAAGAGAAAAAAGTCTTATCCTTAATTCATGGGATCTAAACTTCAAAGATCTTTTGTTAAATGATCCTTTGTACAGTAGTTGCCCTTGTTATGCATATAATTCAGAGTTTAACTGCACTATTAGTACGATCATGGTAGTTTCTTGTAAAACTATGACCCTCATTGCCATGGCTAGCCAATATAGTTTCTAAAATAACAAAAATAAAAAAATACTTGCAATTTTATATAAATCTGATTTGCCTGTTTCTGAAATCACCACACCTGTTATGTCTTCATTTGAGTGCACTGTGATGAAAATGTATGGCAATACTTCTGTATTTCTCATACTTATTTATCAACCGAACTGAAAAACTGAATTTTTAACCTCTGCTTCTCTAATGTCTACCAAGGAGTGTGTCATAACGTAAATCAAGAAAATTGATTCCTGATTCTTCTATTCTTGATATTGTGTTATCTTTGAAAGAATTAGTTGTTTCTCTCACTAGTTATCCCCATGGTACACTAAGGAATTCTGGGCTCTTAAAGTTGAGGGAAGGAAGACTGAGCGCTTATACAAGAAATCTGGTCTTACTGACCCTAAATTGATGTTTGATGAGCAGCAGTTGAAGTATCATCTCGCCCTTAATTACTAGAGAGGCGTACTACTCGCATATGATTAATGAAGGTGTTGATAATCCAAGAAAGCTGTTTAAAACAATTAACAGGTTTCTGAAGCCTCATAATCAAATCATTAATCCCTTTGTTGAGCTGTGTAACAAATTCCAAGTATTTTACAGAGAAAGTTCAAGATTTGTACAATTCCATGCTTGCTGGTTCTATACTGCTGACCAATGAATTTCATCCTACAAATGTATCATCTAATGTTTACATTTTTACGATTGTTAAAGGGTACACAACATACACAGTTTCACCTAATCTCATGTTAATCTTGAGTAACTATAGAGTAGTCCTGCATCCTTCATATCTCCAAAAAAGTATTTAGTTTTATTCTCTCTGGAAAAAGCAGAGCTCCTGGAGGAGTGCCATGGGCGGAGCTATAATACTGATGTTTCGTGTTGTTTCCATTAACATATATTCACTTATGTGCTGATTTCAAACAAAAGAAAGAAAACTGATGCAGTTATACTTAAATGAATGGGGTCTTTTATCAAAGGAACCGCTCCATGTTTTAATAGCAAACAATGTGTAAATCCAGCATTGACCTGGGCCTTGTTTATAAAACATTCGTCGCTCAAATGACCAGAACACACAAACGCACTTGCGACACTCCGCTGCTGCCCCGGAAAAACAAACTGGAAGCATTGTTCGTGTAACGCTGGGTACTTTGAGAAGCCGAACACGGTAAACTTTCCCTATCATCCAAGAACACACTTATTTGGAGACATTCACAAACAAATCCTATGCATCGCTGGCGACGATTTCCTGATGAAGTGCGTTGATGTGCGCGAATGGCTCTCCTCTTGTCAACGTGTGCGCGGGCACGCTTTTCCGAGAGAAATGCTCATATAAGGAGTTCCACCATCTTCTACGCCATTAGATCCACGATATAAAAAAAAAAACAGCCGAAACTTGTCCCAACACGGAAGTAAGATTTTCAGCCCAGAAATTCTCTTTCATTCGTCCAAATTACTTTTTTTAACTTTGGCAATGTTTAGCATGAGAATCCATCTCTTTAACACTGTGAACAACTCTGAATGCACAAAACACCATTGTAGCCCCCATTTAATTCAAAAGATATTTTGAAATTAGTAATATTCTTGTGCCCCTCTATTAGTGTAATCATTAATAACTCTCTATCTACTGGAAAGGTTTCTTCAGCCCTCAAGCTAGCTGCCATTACACCAGTTCTTTAAAAAGTCTGGTTCTAATGTTGAGGATTTGTCAAATTACAGGCCTATTGCTCATCTTCCATTTTTAGATAAGGTTCTTGAACGAGTTGTTGCTGGCCAGTTACAGCCAATGCCTGTCCATAAACAATATCTTAGAACCTTTTCAATCCATATTTAGATCAAGTTATAGCACTGAGACGTGTGAATCTGAACCAACATTAGTACCCCAGGCTGTCCTGCAGGGGTCTGTGCTTTGGCCTGTCTCGTTTAGTATTTATATGTTGCCTTTGGCTCAGATCATTCGTAAGTTTGGGTTAGGGTTTCATTTTTATGCCGATGATACTCAGATGTATGTCAGCACGCACCCTAATCCAAATGATCTTGCAGTTTCAACACTTACTGATTGCTTGGGTGAGATAAAAGCCTGGAAGCACATTCATTTTCTTAAGTTCAAATGAGTCAAAAACAGAACTTTTATGTGTCAGCATGCCAACGGCTTTACATAAATGAAAAAGTTCTAATGTGATTACTGATTGTGACTTTGCCACCCCGTCCACCCAAGTATGTAATCTTCGCATTATTTTTGACCCTCAACTATTGTTTGATGAACATATCAAAATAGCATTTTCCACCTAAGAAATATTGTGAGACACCATTTTTCTCTATCATTACCTGATGCAGAATGGCTTATCCTTGCCTTTATCACATGAAGGCTTTATTACTGTAATGTACTTTACGTTTGGTCTCCCTGATAAGTCCATTAAGAGATTACCAATATATTCAGAAATCAGCTGCCCGGGTACTAATGTAGCCTATACAACTGCTTGTCAACATATCACTCCGGTATTGCATAACTTGTATTGGGTTCCTATTCAAGTGCATATTGATTTTAAAATTCTGATTTTAAAGGGCACCTATTATGCAAAATTCACTTTTACATGGTGTTTGACCATACATGTGTGTTGGCAGTGTGTGAGCAAAACCACCCTAGAATGATAAAAATCCACCTAGTGTTTTTTTTACAATCTCAATAATTCATGAGCACTGTCTCAAAACGCCCTGTTCTAAGACTGCTCTCACTGTGACGTAGAATTGAGCTAAGCCCCACCGACGTGGTTTGATTGACAATCTGGTTTTGGCATAGAGCCCGCCCTCCGTGATCTGTACACCATCCTCCATTGTTTCAACGACAGCCGGTAATGTCTCCTAAGAAACATAAGTGTTCTGTTGTGGGATGTAATAATGAACATAGTAGTTTTCACTTACTTCCGACATCAGAGCCACTGAAAACGCAGTGGATGGATTTTATTTATGAAGGAAAGGCGCCACTCAAAATTCCAAAATACGTTTATGTTTGCGCGAATCATTTTTTGACTGACTGTTTTGAGAACGAGGGTCAATTCAAAGCAGGTCTTGCTTCAAAGTTAATCCTCAAGTCTGGATCGTTGCCTACTGTTCGCGATGCAACGTCACCTTCAGAAGAAGTAAGTGTATTTCATGTTTTTTTAGAAAATAGTCATTTCAGTCGATGTCAGCCAGTTCAATAACAAATGCGTCTAAAGTTGTTGTCGTCGTCGTAGAAAATCTGACTGTGTATATAATGTAAACCTTGTTTGTAAAGTGTGTATCCACACGTATATAATTTTTTTAATATATTGTATTAAAAACCGTGTATGTTTTCTGTAAAGACAAGACATCAAAATTGCTATGTTTATACAAAGGCCAGCACATCGACACGAAGCTGTAGAACGAGGGATATTGGCGTGCAGACAGAAACATCAAAGCTATGCAGTGTTGGTACACAACTGTCAATGAGGACGCTTCAAACACACCACAGGAGTGTCTGTATGTTTATGTTTTTAACTATATTTATATTATATAGTATACAATATAATATTATATAATTGTATTAGCTAATTGTATTTTTATATGCACATTTCTAAATTCATTTTCTGTAAAGTTGCTTTAAAACAATGTATTGTGAAAAGTACTATACAAATAAATTTGAATTGAATTGAATAGCCACGATAGAGAAAGTGAATCTTTGCTGAAACTTTGCTGAATTATATATTCCAGGTGTCCAGACAGAGACAACATTGTCAAGTTTTGATGTTAGCACAAAATTAGTTTCTCATACAGCTGTTGCGTCTTCCACGCCCCTCAAGACTTCATCAAAAAGACCTTGTCTGGACCTTGAGGAAGATGAAGATATCCTGCAGGAATGCTCTTCAATACTAACATCACAAGAGACTGATGTCACATTTAATCCTGCAGAGGCAGACACATCAATAACAGAGCCAAAAGACTTGTCGTAAGTTTATATTATATTTTAGAATAATGTTTGTTTTAATTATAGCATATCTAATTTTTCTGTAGTGCTTATGTAAATTAATGTTTTTTTTTTTTTTCAGAGCTCAAGAATCCAGCCCTATTCAAAACATTTGTAAATATATTGTCTATGAGACCTGCATCATGGAACTGTTTGATGTGTGCCCGGTATGTCATAGAAGCTGTCATATAAGATCACAAAGGATTGGAACATTTCTACGTGTTGAACAACTCTGCCACCATTGTCAGTTCTCACGGAAATGGAACAGTCAGCCGATTTTGGGCAGTACTCCAGCTGGAAACCTTCACCTTTCTGCTGCTGTGTATCTCAGTGGTGCTTCATTTTTCACAATTGAAAAGGTATTTGTAAATGAAATAATCAATAGCTTTGCAGTTACATGAGACTAAAAATGTGTAATGTAAAAAAAAAATATGTTTATTCATTTATTAATTTACTGCTTACCAACTCTTCTCTATGTGTTGTCAGTTATTTGCAGCTATGAAGTTACATCTTTTCAAGTACGACACCTTTCGTCGTCATGCACGAATGTGCATTGAGCCTGCTATTGTTTACAAATGGAGAAACTGGCAGGATGAGATGCTACAGCTGTTGGCTCAAAGGGAAAAGGTCATTGTTGGAGGAGATATGAGGGCTGACTCACCAGGTACATTGTGGGACAAATTTACATTGTTTTTTTATAAAGAAAAAAATATATAGAATTTTATCTTATAGACAGGGCACATTGTGTAATAAGAGATTATGTATTTTTGTTTTTAAAGGGCACTCTGCCAAATATGGCAGTTACACAATGATGGACCTGGAGACAAACACCGTTGTTGATGTACAACTCGTCCAGGTAAATGAGCAGAAACCTTTGATTCAATGTCCTGGAAAACTTGAATATTTTATTTTAAACGCAAAAAAATAATTATATTTTAATAAATTTTCAGAGTAATGAAGTGGGAGGAAGTTACCACATGGAAAAGGAAGGTTTGAAGAGAGGTCTTGACTTTTTGGATGCTCATGGAGTGACTCTGGACTGCATTGTGACTGACCGACATCCGCAAATACAAAAATTCCTCAGGGAACGCAATGTCAACCAATTCTATGATGTCTGGCACATAGAGAAAGGTAAATAACCTTACTACCATCATATCATTTTCTAAATTTTTACAGACTAATAATTGCGCTGAAACTGTTTTAGCGGATCATTATGTGTTAGCGGATTATTTATATATATACTGTGTGTGTGTGTGTGTGTGTGTATATATATATATATATATATATATATATATATATATATATATATATATATATATATATAAAACACCACCATTACATTATATGTAATGACACATTGCTCTACTTATTGTGTGTTGTCATGTTTGTATTTAATTGAAATCTCCAGGAATTTCAAAGCAGCTGGAAAAAGTGTGCAAGCTAAAGGGTTGTGAGAAAATACGTAAATGGTTGCATAGTATAAAAAACCACATCTATTGGACTGCTGCATCATCAAGCAGTGGACCTGAAAGAGTGGCTAAATGGATGTCTATGCTAAACCACATGCAAAATAAGCACACACATGAAGACAGCAATTTTCCAGCATGTCTACATGGAACAAGGAGAAGTCGAGACACAAAAAAGTGGCTAGCTGCTGGTATGTAGGCTAAAGAAGCAATAGTTACTTTTAAAAAATGTATACAGATCATATAGCTTGCCTTTTTTTATTTAAAATTACATATCATACTGTAGTAACACTTCCAATAATTTAGGAACACTGCCATATCTCAAGTTGGAGAAAGTTCTCTCCAACAAGAGAATTGTGAAGGATGTTGCCAAGCTAAGTCCACACTATCAGACTTCTTCTATCGAGGTTTTCCACAGTGTAATACTACGGTTTACACCAAAAAATGTGGTTTTTCCATTTCTGGGAATGTTGTGCAGGTAATGTTATTGTTGTAAAAATAAATTTACTTTTACATACACTGTAGACATTGAATGTTGAAAATGTATTTATTGCTTACAGACTATACCTGGCTGCACTACATTACAATGAGAATGCCGGGCGTCCTCAAGCCACGACAGCAGCTGGTCGACCGGTGTTCAAAGTGACCTTTCCAAAGGCCAAGAAGGGAGAATACCGGGTCAGAGAAGTAAAGACACAAGCAACATTCAGTATGTATAAAATGAGTTTACTTAACAAATTTACTACAAATGTACATATCTTTTTTTGCATAATTTCTTACAAGCTATTAGAAAACTCAATATTTGACTAATTTAAAATAAAATAAAATGTTATATTGCACAGAATATGTGGATGACCTGCTGGACCTCATATTTGATAAAGTCTTTGTGGATCCTGCACCATATGTGGATGATGTTTTGAGGATACCAATACCACCAGCATTGTGCGCAGAGTATGACCGGCCAGAGAAGGAGGAGGCCATCTCTAGTAGGGTATCTCGGTTTAATCAATAGGTGGTCGAAAACCTACATAACTACCCTGGGCATCAGGAAACTCTCTTCGAATCCTCAGGACCACACAGGATGGAATCACAACTCGAACTTTTCGTCCAAGGAAACCCCAGCACCAGCTCACAAAACTCCGATAAGCTAAAAATCTGTAACGACTAAGGCACACACACACATAGCCACGTTCTCAAAACAGGGTTCAAGGATTTTTCTGTGTTTTTTTTCTTTCAAATATCTATCATTTGTTGTCTGGAGTTGAAATATTTGATATTTAATTGATCATGGTTCAATTTTTTTTGGAGGAATGTCCTTTTATTAAAATTATTTAATTTCTAAACTTATTTGTACAGTTCAGTGTCTTTATACATAATGTAAATAAAAAAATGTATATGCAAGTTGTTGTGAAATTATTTAAAGCTATAATATGTTTTGTTTTCACTATAATTTCCTTATAACCCGGGAAAATATTAGACTAAAAATTAATTCATCAAAAATTCATAAAAACATTTGTAATATTTAGAAGAAATTGACATTTTTTCTTAAATGTGCTAATCATTAACACTCACTGTTGTACTCCACGAAGTCGCAGGGGACCATAGTCAGCCCTGTAAATGTTAAAAGCGTTTTGTAACGAAAACACATTTAAACAAACTGGATCCATTCCGGGATGGTCTACCATACATGATGGAGTGACTTGAAGTTGTTGCATCCGTCTTGTAACCTTTGATACAACAAATAGCGTATGACAGTTTTATGTCACTTATTATTTTTTGCAACAATTACAAATGTAAATAAATTAATACCTGTTCTATCTCCCTGCAGCATATATTTTCTGGTTCTGTAGCCATCTTCTCACATTTGCCACATAAACACCTGTACGACAAGTAATGTCAACATGACGCAATTGTTCCCTCGCATCAATATAATTTCGTTTGTACTTAGCAAACGTTATCACAGTATTTGTGTTTGTAGTTTAAAAAAATTGCGCGAACGTTATCA
Organism: Carassius auratus; assembly: GCF_003368295.1. Classification (NCBI taxonomy): domain Eukaryota; kingdom Metazoa; phylum Chordata; class Actinopteri; order Cypriniformes; family Cyprinidae; genus Carassius; species Carassius auratus. Next base: position 1,747,718 of record NW_020528142.1, read on the forward strand.
CAGTGCGTGTTGCACATCCATAATTGCAAAGGGGACGCGATTAAAATATAAGTACATAAATGTATCAAACAACCATTCAGAGACGTCCTGCTCCATTCTCAATTGTGTTTCTTCTGCCGGAGTCTCTTCATCATCTGGGTCTGATTCTGGTTCAAACATATACGGCTGAATGCCATACAAAACAGCGGGTCTCCCACTCTCAGCCATTCTGCTTCTACCGATACCGATCGCTCATTGTAATAGGTGTGCCAGTTACGCCCTCATCCAAAGGCAGGGCGGGGATATGCAGCTCATTTATATTTAAGGTGGTACACACCAAAACAGCTCTTTTTAAAACAGGCCCCAAAAATGACATTTTCAAATGGTTATAATAAATTAACTGTGGGGTATTTTGTGCTGAAACTTCACAAATACATTCTGGGGACACCCAAGACCATTATTATATCTTGTAAAAAGGGGCATAATAGGTGCCCTTTAATTTATAAAGCTATTCACGGGAATGCCCATACCTATTTATCCAGTTTAGTTGTCCCTTATACTCCCACTTGCTCTGCTGGGTTGTGTATCCTTCAACAGCCAGCATATTAATTAAAAACAGCTTTCTCTGTCTCAGCTCCACAATTGTGGAATGCTCTACCAGCAGGAATTAAGAGATTCTCCAACTCTTTTAGGAAATATTTAAAGATTCATCATTCTATACTGTTGTGCTTCTTGAAGCTCTTTGAATTAAGAAAAGTGCATGATTAATAAAAATGCATTATTATTATTATTAATTTGTCAGGGGCCTTGTGCTGTTTATCAGTTGATAGAGTGGCAGAAGTGCTTATGTACTATGGTTGGCAGATGTGTAGCAACAGCACCTAATATAGTGGTTAAGGGGATGTCTCCCTCATTTCCCCGATTGGTCCCACTAGGAACATCCCGTTGGCTCCAGATGGCAAGTAAATGTCTGGTGTTCATGAATACTAAATTGTACAAAAAGAGGCATTCTGCATGTGCAAAAATTGTCACTACATGTTGCCAACTTTTAGTATTTTAAGCATCTGCTAGGATGGTTTCCGGGTTGTTATGATAGTTGTCAGCTCTATAACGTGACTTTAGTTATAATCAACATTACAAATTTCTAAACAAGTCTCTTAATTATTTTAAGTTTCTTACAAGGTGTTCATTAAGACTTGTGTTATTAAGCTCCTCTAAGGCTTAAAGTACAGGCCTGTGCTTAGAGAGACCCGACAGGGTGCTAAGACTAATAACAGCCCTGCTTTATTTGGCTGACAATAATGAAGGGTGTAAGAGCAGCATTGCTCTACATTGTGTCAAGACCGAAAGAAAGAAAGGATTAAGAAATAGAAAGCATATAAATGGGATGAGGGGATGAGTTTTATGCTCAAAACAGAGACACACTATGGTCCTGCTGATTGGGCTCTTATTTGACCAGAGATCCACAGCAGAGTACATGAAGGTCAACAATGCAAGATCAGAGTATTAGCCAAGCAGACTTGAAGGGGAAGAAACAGAACAGCACATATAGCTCAAGCAACGATTACTCAGAGGCTTTGAATGAGCTGGACCCTTCCAGGCTTAGAGGAGTTTGTCAGCAATTAGCTACTAACTAATAAAGCAGAGGAAAGGGAAGTCAAGGAAAACGGTTTTCCTCACACCAGCCATAAATAAAGGATGCCATTAAAGGCAGTGTTGACAAATGACCCTTTCACCGAACAAAATCAGTTACAATTGTGTGTTGAGCAGCTGATACGTTTAAAGTCATACATAAAGAGGCGCTTCTGCTGCCATGTCCAGTGGGTTCGAAATTAAAGAAATAAAGTAAATTTTGTGAGTGTGCTCATCATCAGTTTCATAAGTCTTCAATACTGTACAAATAGTACGTCAGGAAGAGGCACAGAATAGGCCATATTAATAATGTTTGTTTTACATAGCCTACAATACAATTGTTATCCTCACGTACCATTCAAAATTCTCTAAAAGACTTCATGTCTCTTAGTTCATTTCTCTTGGTTCATGTCAAATTAATTTTGATAAGTCGCACCTGACTATAAGTCGCAGGACCAGCCAAACTATGAAAAAAGTACGACTCATAATCCGGAAAATACGGATTAGCCCCGATTTCCCCTTCCCAAGAATCGGAGCAAACATCTTGTCGAGCACCTCGATCTGTCCCGATGTTCGGTGCGGATTATCTGGTAATGTGCAGCGTTCACCGATCGAATCTCGAACCGCCCGATCTGCTCGTACACAAATCAGGGCAGCCCCGATTATTATCAAACATGTTTGATATTTAGGATTTAAATTGGGATGTTGATGGCAATATGATTTCGTCAGTACTTTCACAGCCAATGTGCAAAACTTTCTTTACTATTACTGATGTGCGGCTTCGTTGGATAGTGGAGATAGAGGAAACTGTTTCTTGACATTTTGTAGTAACACAACTGTCTGTATAATATGGCAAAACTCATCACAACTGCAAGGAGAAAGAGAAGCGCTGGAGTGAAATCACCTCAGTATGAATGCACCAAATCTTGTAGTGTGTGCATGTTTAATATTTGAGGGAAGACAATCTGAAAAGATTCTCCTCGTGTGAGCTGCAACCAGATTTCAAAATCGGTTATGATTTTAAAACTCCTGTAGTGTGAGCCAGGCTTAAGTCGGCATATTAGAATGATTTTTGAAGGATCATGTGACACTGACTGAAGACTGGAGTAATCGCTGCTGAAAATCCAACTTTGCATCACAGAAATAAAATACATGTTAAAATATTTAAATAGAAAACAGTTGTATTATTATTATTATTATTATTATTATTATTATTATTATTATTATTATTATGCCTATCAAGTTAGCATTTATTTTAACAAAAATACAGAAAAAAAGGAAAATTGAAATATTTTTACATTTTAAAATTGACATTTTTGTTCAAATAAATGCATAATAATAATAATAATAATAATAATAATGATAATATTAATAAAAACATTTATAAATCCAACAGGCACCAAATCTTTGAATCGTACTGAATAATCAAATATTGAATAATATTAATAAAGTTCATTTAGATGTTACCACATAAAGGTTACCCAGCAAAAAAAAATTGTTACAGTGGAGATATGAAAGTAAAATGAAGGCAGTCTCAGAAGACAGTCATGAAAAGTCTAATTGATGAGGACAAGGCGGGGAACAGGACATCAGCTTTCATTTATCACTGCGAAGAGATGAGCTGTCAAACCCCAGTAGCATCAGAACCAGGCTCCCCACGCTAAACCTGCTGTGTGGGACTCAAAGGGCTTATCTGCTCTACAATATTTATAAGATTAGAAGCATTAATAAACAACAGTCTGTTTCTGAGATGCAGGAGTCCTAAAACAGTTCATTTTGGCTAACAACAATTTGTATTTTATTTTATTTATTGATTTAGAATACTTTTTTTTTTTTTTTTACTGGTCCTAGTTTCTTAAAAGCAAGATTATATTTGGTGCTTTGCATTATTTATTTTCCAGTGACAGGAATTAGTGAATTTTTAAGAAAAAAACTAAAAAAAAATTATCTTTGACATCAGACAAAAATGTATTTGCCAAAAAAATTAAAATCTAGAATAAATTGAAAATAGACAGCATGAAAAATAAAATTCATGACCTATTTTGAAAACAACAAAAGCAGCCTATACCCATGTAGATTTAAACATGAAAAAACATTTTATGATTAGTTGCCAGTATACTTTTAATCGTATACTTTCCATATGCTGGTCTACATGCAATAACCAACTTGTCAATAACAATTTCTCAGCATTCATGAAGAACATTAATCAATTGTTAATATACTCTGTTTTCTGAGACAAAGCAAAGCACCACCAGCTTTATTATTTTCAAACAGCCTTTTTTTGAGGTTCAACCAGTTGAAGTTTCTTAAAAACAGCATCATATTAGGTGCTTTGGATCATTAAAAAAAAAAAAAAACCTTGGGGGGACAGGAATTCGTGAGTAAGTAGGAATGTGTTAAAATGAAAAATGACAACAAACAGGAAACTGATACAGGTGAACAATGGGGCACGTGGAAATCCTTGTCTGCGCCCATCAGACTCACTTGATAAAGACTCCAGACTGTGCAGACAAAAACAAAAGAGGGCACTGAGATCAAACAGTGACCCCGGCTGGCTCCACTGACATGTTTCTGGTCGTGTGCCAGCCCTGTGTCTCCTAGCGATGCCTGCTGGGTCTGGCGGATCTGTCAGACAAGCCACAGACACTAGACACTTTCTATTCTGCCCACAACTTACATGAAGCATCCATACAGATTTTTGTTATATTAATGACACATATGCAGATGGTGGTTTGTGTTGATTGGAAAACAGGGAATGATTGTTATCCAGATTCATGCTACTTTGTGTCTGACCTCAATTAGTCTTTTAATCCTGATCTGCCCTTAAAACAAGTGAAGCAAATAATGTGTATGTCCTCGTGTGCCTCAGAGCCACTTAAGGACGCCTCACATTTTTATATCACAAGAAAGCAACTAACCTACACTTGTTTTGACTAACAATTCATTTAATTTGAAATAGCTGATTTCATTATCCCTGCTCTGACTGTGAGGTAAAACTAATATGAGTGATTGACAGGACAAAGAGATTATGTTAGACATCTCAATAAACCCTAGCGGACAGACTGTAAAGTACTGAAACAAAGTGTCCTATTTCCTGCTGTGCGTTGATGATCTAATGTGATTTAAAAGACCTGAAGAGATGTGGTCTGACGTCTGTTGTCTCTGCTATCAGATATCAGTTTCTTGTTCACATTATTCTGTCATGCAAACATAAAATGCTGTAAGGCTTTTAGTATGCTAATGTACTCCAGGCCCATGTGTCAATCACCAACCCCCACTGTCCATCACTCCCCCAAATACACAGCACCTATTTCAGACACTAAAACACTCTTATTTGCACTCTTCCTCCATCTGTGTATCCCTCTGTCAGTGCTGGACATGGCTATGGTTAGGGGTGGACGGTATGCTCAAAATTCTATTTCACGGTATGACGGATATAGTTATATGTAGTTATTCTGAAAAAACCCTGATAGATAGATAGATAGATAGACAGATAGATTTTTAGACTCTTATTAGAGTACATTTATCTTCTGTTCATGTCTGCAGCTTTGCTAATCATATCCCTTTTCAAGTATATGCTGAGATTACTGGATTGGGTACAAAACATGTGTTTGGCACATAGCAAAACATTCATATTTCTCATTCCTAAGCAGATTTCAGAAAGATTAAGGTCTTAAGATCTATGCGGAGGTTTCACCAAATGTGCATATGACTTGGGAAAGCCAACAGAGCTCTAATCTTGGGTTTTAAAAATGACTTTTAAAGTGACTTCAATGAGGAAGAGGTGGCGGCAGCAGGGTGCATGTGGGTTAGCGATGATAACTTAAGTGCCTGACCCCTCTTCCCAGCCTCTCACACGCTACCTCCCCTCAACAGTCTCCCTGGAGACAGACTTGTCCTCATGCAGATTTATAAAACCATTATGGAGGGTCTATTACCATGTCATTGGTTGCCATTATCAGCTAATCACAAAGCACGCAGCCGGGGGAAGACGTAATGCGTCTAACATCTAGGCTAATACATCAAAAACTGGTCAGTTTTATTTACTTATTACTAATTTGGCAACCCTAATGTAAACTCATGCCAAAGAAAGTGCAGCTTCTTTCTCTCCATCTGCTTCTGTGGTGTAAAACCAAGCAAAGCTCTTTGGGGGGGAAAAAGAAAGGGAAAAGAGTGATTGGCATTCATGGAGTTGGATGTTAAGAAGCGTATCTGACTGAGAGAGTCTTGTGTTGGCTAGTACAGATCCGCTAGCCCCCCTAAATGTGGCCCACACCTGCCAGCTGCACTTTAAATCCTCCAGCCGTTAGGTTCAATTACTACAGCAGATCTGGATGGAGTCTCAGTGGGGTGTCTTTGCCTCAGCATCCCCACCCCCACCTGCCGGGAATTAGGCTCGGAATGCTCGGAAGCAGATGGCATCCAGTGGCTATCATGTTAACATGCATGTTACCCCTAAATATTCATAATTTAGCCTGTGATGGGGGACTTTCTTTGATTTCAAGGCAATGGATAATTCTCAGGCTCAGATGGTTTTTGATTCTGACTAGAGCAAGGCTGTGGTTTTGTCTTATAATAAGTCATAGAAAGGCTTTTAAACAATTATATTGATAGTTACACTTTTCCTGGGTTCATATAAGTTTTGGAAAGTTTATTTTTTATTTTTTTTGAACAGTGAATGTAGTTTATGTTATCCGGGGAAGCCACAGATTTTCGCAAATGTGTTTGTTTGTTCATGTCATTTCGGCGAAAAATGTTTTATAAACAAGGCCCATTTCAACGCTGGATTTGCACATCGTTTAATACTGACAGATGGAGCAGTCCTAGAGATAAAAGAACTCAGTCACTCAGGAGTAAAACTGCATCAAATGTTGGTGTTTTGTTTTGTTTTGTTTTGTTGGCAATTGGCACGCAAGCGATAGGCTGAGACTGGACATATATGGTTTAATTTAACTGTTTTCTACAAATGAAGTCTACTCTGGTTAAAAGTTCAACCTCCTTTAGCTCCACCCACAACATGCCTCCAAGAGTTCGGCTGTTTTCGGAGAGAATCGTAAAGCTACATCTTCCTTTTGTAAATATGATAAAACTAAAGACGGAGATAAAATGGAGATGGAGATATAAACTGTGTGTTCTGCCCCCTTTAAAGAATCCTGAAAATAATGTATAATGGATCCACAAAAATATTAAGCAACACAACTGTGTTTTCAACATGGATAATAATAAGAAGAAATGTTTGAGCAACAAATCAGCATATTAGGATGATTTCTGAAGGATCATGTGAGACTGAAGACAGGAGTAATCAATGCCTACTGAAAATTTAGCGTTGCTATTGAAGTAATAACAGTTATTTTAAATTGTAATAAAATTTTGTAATATGTTTTGGTCAAAATATTCTTACAGACTCCAAACCTTAAAAGGTAGCATAAATACATAAATATATACAGCGCATAAACAAATAAATCCCAGCTAATATTACCCTGCCCAATATGGGTTCTTGGGCTTCAGTTCTCTTTACGCCACACTAGCACACATATCTTCAGAAACAGACTAGTTACACCATATAATCTGGAGCAGGGGATGTCCTTTTCATCTAGTGTGTTCGCAGCTGTGAATTGAGGACATGCCACCTCTAGCTCTTCACATTCACAGTCATATTGAGGGCATACCAACTGTAATCAGATATGACATGCAATGATGCCCTGCTTGACCCAACCAAAAGGCTCTCAAGTAAACACAGTTCCAAAACAAATTAAGCCTACTGTGCATCTACAGACATATATACTGTATACAGTTATACAAGCACACACAAACACACTCATCCCATGAAAGCAATAAGATGAGTATTGAGTGTTTGAGTAAGCAGCTTAAATGTAAGACAAGTTTCATCTAAGTCAGTATGATGGATTTGCACTGCATTTTGATTTAGTTGGGTGTTTCTTGGAACCTTGTTACTGGTGTCTACAAATATAAAGTGCCAATCTGAACGCTTGAATGTTTTTCTTCTCATGCCATTTCTCATTCCTCAGTTGTAAAGAGATTTATCAAAGAGGTTAATCTTACTTAGGCTAAGAAAAGACACAGTGACAGTACAGCAGCACTGATCTATGCACAAATGCCTCATTATATGATTGCTGAGGTGAGTACACAGGATAAACTGTATAGAGATAAAAAGGACCAATTTATGTACAGTAGAGCATATTCTATAAATATAATACGCTTTGGGGTCCCATGACTACTTTTAAACCATTAGAGGTGCAAATGAGATCTAGTAGGCATGTAAAAGTACAATACAAATGCTACTAAAAATGACCTGGAACTAAAAGCTGCTACTTTTAAACCATTAGATAAAAATACAACAACACACACACACACATACATGTATATATATATATATATTTTTTTTTTTTTTTTTTTTTTTAACCTTGACTTCATATTGTGATCTAAATGTAAAAAAAAATAAAAAATCCCATTTGCTGTTGTTACGATTCATAAAATGTCTCTTCAATAAAAGGGATATTCCTAAAATGTTTAAAAGACATGGGTATCACTGCAGTGCTATCCCATCATACATTTTTAATGCTTATCATTGACAAACCATTTGTGTGTGTGCCAGAAGCTACTCCCACTGAGCCACTAACAGACATTAGGATTCCTTGTGCTGCAGGGTAGATGACATGCTCTTCCCAATCATAGACAGCACTAAAGCCCACATTTATAAGTGGTATTCTGCCATTGGCTGCTCAATCTCAGATACATAAAGTCAATGAATAATGTAGAGCACTTTTCCTAAACATCCATTTGATAGGTTGAGTCTGTCTAACATATGGTTCAATTTAAATGTTTTCTACAAATGAATAACATATGGTTCAATTTAAATGTTTTCTACAAATGAAGTCTACTTAGGTTAAAAGTCCAACCTTTTCTAAGTTATAATAATAACAATCATTAAAGGGGGGGGGTGAAATGCTCGTTTTCACTCAATATCCTGTTAATCTTGAGTACCTATAGAGTAGTACTGCATCCTTCATAACTCAAAAAAGTCTTTAGTTTTATTATATTCATAACAGAAAGATAGTCTGTACCAATTTTTCCCGGAAAAACACGACCGGCTGGATGCGTGACGTGTAGGCGGAGCTAAAGAATCACGAGCGCCAGTAGGCTTTTGCGTTGAGAGCATGTGGAAGCTGTGACATTATCTTGAGGGAAAAACCATCATCCAAAACAAACCATGGCTTACAGTCAGATTCAGCCGTTTATTTATGATCCAGAATCAGATCCCGAGGCTGAAACTGAACGAGAGCAGCAGCAGCAACGACTGGGGCTCGAACCCGGGTCTCCGGCATGGGAGGCAGACGCACTAACAAGGAGGCAGAGATATTTGCAAGGAGGCTCTCAGTGCTCTGCTATACGGGAGCGCGCGCTCTTCCGGCAAACGTGCCCTCAGGACCCATATAAGGACATTCCGCTCCATCTAACATCACACAGAGCCATACTCTGAAAAAAACTTTCAGAAACTTGTGACAAACCGGAAGGAGTATTTTGGGAACAAAAATACTCCTTCAAACGTACAACTTAATTTTTGAAACTTTGTCCATGTTTAGCATGGGAATCCAACTCTTTAACAGTGTAAAAAACTCAGTATGCATGAAATAGCATTTCACCCCCCCCCCCCCCCCCCTTTAAAAGTTCAATGGGAATTAGTTGCAGAGCTGTGGTGCTAACCAGAGTTTTGGCATTGTTATATATGTGGAGGTGAGAGTGCAACCAGACCTAAATGCAGGTATTATGTAAGATTATAAGAGTGGAAGGTCTTATTCAGAACAAGTGAAAATATAGATGTGAATGTCTTTTGCATAGAAATAATAACTGAGACCGGATGTGACTAAGAGTATGTAAATACTGAAACAAAAAGGGCCGAAAACAGAGCACTGCGGGACCTCCATGAGGGTTCTGTCGGTTAGTTTGCATGGTCTCAAAATGACTATTTCTTCCAACAATATCACACACCCAAATAACAGAGGACGAGGTGAGTGACTTATTTCAGCCACTTTGTCAGATAAATCCAGCCTGAGACATTTCCATAATAATTCTACATTCATCTTTGTCAGGCATTTCTTGGAGGGAGTTTAGCATAATTAAGACAGATCAAGCCGGGACAGACTTCAAATATGCGAATACGCTCTCTCACTATATTCCAAAGAGATTCACGGTGGTCAAGAGGCAGCCAGGAGCTTTCTATATACAATTCACCACTGATGTGCCGAATCCATGACAACATCATCAAGACACATCAGCTATCCACAACCCACCAGGTGTGCTTTTTGGATGAGAACAGAAGGGGATAATTCCCCTGCCCCCATAAGATTTCTGCATGAAAATCCTTCAAAATTTATTTTTGTTCCACATAAACAATGAGTATTCTACATTTGCTGAAAATCAACATTTAGATTTTTAGGAAACAAAAGATATAGTGTCTCAAATGATTAAAAGACTAGTAAACTAATACAGAGGAGCACACAGACTAGAGAGGGTAATATTTGAATAGTCCTGAATACTGTCTCTGCTGGAAAGACCATGGCTGAATGCTCAGTGTCCCTGCCATTACCATAATACAAAGGTCAATTGTGCTTTCTGCCAGTACTGTCTCTTCCGGTCTATTTTCTTTCAGATACTACTGTTAATAACCAAAGAATTTTGATTACTTCTTATTAATAAGTATTTCATTACTAAGATAAAATATCAATGAATGATGTAAAGCTGCAACAGAATCCAACACATTTATTTACTTGACTCTTTGTTTTACTTAGAATGAACTGCAGATTGGTTTAACCACATAAATGAAATGAGAATGACTTGTTTTAGTGTCCTAATAACCACAGAGGTGACTAAAGACATGCCCCATCTGGAAATCCCGTCTGGACTGGTTAAAGCAGATTCAGAATTAAAGAGGGTTCAGGTGGTAATTACCAGCTCCTGATGTATAATTCTGCACTATCTATACGACAACAGCTCAGATCATTATTTGAGAGTCCCTTGAGGGTAGCATCACTGAAGCGTTCACATTTTTTAAAGGTGATAAAACACAAAGTGTGGCCTCGTTTTTTCCAGGACAATGCTCTATTGGAGCATCCAAGAAGAAGGAGAAATGCAGTGAGAATAGGAAGATACAAACTTCACCTCTTCTTCACCTCACAAGTTAGGAAGTTATAGACTTAACTTGCTTAAACTTAGGGCTGCTAAAAAGGACTGGTAAATGTTGACTTCTAGAATAGAATACAAACCCAACTAATCAGCTGATATATATAATTCATATGTCTGCAAATTTCTTATGAATTTATGAAAATCATCTCCAGAGATGACATTTAAAAAAAAAAAACCCATATTTATTGTATGAGCAGGTCATGAAAATATCAAATTTATACTAAAATTACCTAAATGTCAAAAACTAAAAATCATGGCAAAAAACATGCATGCTTGAGGCAAATGTGTTCCTATGAGGAACTGAAATTTTGAATCTTGCTATGCACTTGTGTCTATGCAACCATACATCTAATATAAAAATGCAGTGTGTAGAGTTTGTAGAGCCTTTGGCATAGGAATAAAAAGTTATAGCTGTTCAACGTAAAGACGTAGTAATGATATTATGCCAAATAATAGGCCTATGCTGGTTTCCTATGGTTTCCAGACCCAGAGCATAAATCACTCACACAGCATTTAGATTAATGACCTTATTGAAACCATAGGGGCCATTTCAACCCCCTTTGGGCTTTAGCTAATATCCTTATTTAAATAATTTTATTAAATGACTTTTTAGATCTATCACTTACTTGTTTGCCCTCCAGAGTATAGAGTCTTTTCACAGCGCCAGAATCCAGTTTAATAGCATCAGTGATGTCCGTGAGCACCTGCTCAAAGGAGTGAGCCGTCTTCTTATTCAAGAGGATCCGGACAGCTTTACGGGGTTTGACACCACCCCTGATGACCGTCACCAGCTTGGGTTTGATGAAGTCTTTGCTCTCTCGTTCTCTCAGCTCGTTCTTTGATGTGGTAAGGGATGGCAGCGAGCGGGATGTGCCCGTCTTCACGTTGACTGACCAGTTGGGATTGACATTCTTAGTGTACTCCACTTTACGGAATGGTTCATTGGAAGCACACACATAGCTTTCACCTGCCGAGAGAAGAATAAGATGAATGGAATGGTTTTGTTCAAAATGCTTCAAAATGCAGATATAGGTCTTCAGTTATGAATGAATGAAAGTACTTTACTGAAATCCTAAATTATTCATTTAATTCCAAATGCATTTTTGACATCATGTTTTGGAGGTGATTTTAGATATTTATGAAGTAGACATTTAAATAATGTGATGAATACGGCCTATTTTTACTTGATTAAATATTGATTCAAAAGTTTTTAAATATAACATTAATTCTACTAAATCTTATATGAAAGATTTTTTTGCAGTTAAACAAAATCAAACAGGTAATTGTGAGCTGAAGTTTAAAATAACAATTAAGGTCAAAAAGTAACATACAATTGCAGTTTGATACAGTTTTGGAATATAAAACCACCATTATAATAAAGACAATTTTGCAATTATGAGAAAGTTGCAACTGGGATATATTAAGTTTATGTCAAATAAAAGTGAGAAATAAAGTCGTATCTTGAGATATAGAGCCATATTTAAATTCCTATAAATATAAAATTGCTATTTTGTGATATAGCAATTCTGAAATGTAAAGTTGCTATAATTTATCAACATATATATTTCACACTAAGGTTGATACATGCTTCTATGCACCTCAGCATCTCATAAAAAATTAAATATAATAATATACTGCCATCATAAATGTATAAGACAACGGGAGACTGCAAAGGGTTGGGTTGAATAAAACACTCGTAACCTATCCGTGACCCCAGCTCTGCCTCTCAACACTTTTCAGCTGTGGTTTTGGACAAAGTCCAAGGCAAAGTATTTTAAACATACTCCCATTCCCATAGCTATACTTCACAAACCAAAAGGCCATATAAATGAATACCACATGTAATTTTATTTCCCAAGAAACATTGCATAAATTCTTTCATTATGGAGTTGATTATGAAATGTTAACATAACTAAACATCAACTTGTGTGATATTTAACATGCGTTAAATACTTAAAACCCATGAAAGTGTGTGCGGCAGCATAAAGGCCATGCTTGTTGTTAATGTGTGATGGTGGCACATCTTGGCACTACAGCAGAGGCAGCTGGTCTGAAAATAGAGCTTTGTCATCCTAAGGAGTGCAGTGCTGTCAGGACAAAAGATACGCTAGTGTCTCAAAAGAGGACAAACAACCCTTGAAACCAAACATCCCCTCCTGCTTCCTCCCTACCTTAGAGAAAACATGTCTGAATGTCATATTTACAACAGTTATGCCTTCTGATGAATAAACAGGAAAAATATTTGTGACCCTGGACCACAAAACTTAGGTCAAAGGGGTATATTTGTAGCAATAGCCAAAAACAAATTGTATGGGTCAAAATTATTGATTTTTCTTTTATGAAGAGAAGTGACATTCAGCCAAGTATGGTGACCCATACTCAGAATTTGTGCTCTGCATTTAACCCATCCGAAATGCACACACACAGAGCAGTGAACACACACACACACACACACACACACACTGTGAGCACACACCCGGAGCAGTGGGCAGCCATTTATGCTGCGGCGCCCGGGGAGCAGTTGGGGGTTCGATGCCTTGCTCAAGGGCACCTAAGTCGTGGTATTGAAGGTGGAGAGAGAACTGTACATGCACGATATTTTTTATTTATTTCCTACTGTAAATATATCAAAACTTAATTTTTGATTAGTAATATGCATCGCTAAGAAATTAATTTGGACAATTTTAAAGGTGATTTTCTCAATATTTATATTTTTTTGCACACAGATTCCAGATTTTCAAATAGTTGTATCTCGGCCAAATATTGTCCTATACTAACAAACCATACATCACTTCTGAAAAACTTACCCTTACAACTGGTTTTGTGGTGCAGGGTCACATAATGTTTGCTGAGCGGTGTAAGTTTTGTGGTGGTAAAGTGATTCTCATGTTTAGGTCAAGGGGTCAAGATGACATCAAGAGTTGAAAATGAGTCTTGAAGAATGTAGAACATATGCACAAAAATGTTTGAAGTGCTTCTCTTCAAGTTCAGAGCTGCATTTCTGCAGAGCAATTGTAATAACAAAAAATATATTCAAATACCTCACTTTGAACAAGTACTGACCCCTGATCTGTCCATTTTTACAGATCCAATTCAGTTATAAACAGTGAAATAAACGCCTTAAAGGAACACTCCACTTTTTTTGGAAATAGGCTCAATCTCCAACTCCCCCAGATTTAATAAATTGAGTTTTACCATTTTTGAATCCATTCAGCCGATCTCTGGCGGTAGCACTTTTAGCATAGCTTAGCATACATCATTGAATCCTATTAGACCAGTAGCATCTCGCTCAAAAATGACCGAAGAGTTTTGATATTTTTCCTATTTAAAAATGGGACTCTTGTGTAGTTCTGTAGTTCCGCTGATCTTAGTACACAATATAACTACAGAAGAGCCAAGTCTTAAATAGGAAAAATATCGAAACTCTTTGGACATTTTGGAGCGAGATGCTACTGGTCTAATAGGATTCAATGATGAATGCTAAGCTATGCTAAAAGTGCTATCCCCAGACCCAGAGATCAGCTGAATGGATTCAAAAACTGTAAAACTCAATTTATTAACTCTGGGGGAGTTGGAGAATGAGCCCATTTACAAAAAAAAAAAGTGGAGTGTTCCTTTAATGACACTTACATTTGAGGTTTATAACCTCGCATAGAAACACAAGAGTCCAGAACAAACATAGGATGAATTTTTGAGCATATACAAAAATATATATTACGTAAACCCTATCTACTCAGAAAACACATATCATAAATTAAGTATATCAAGAATATCATCTGAATCTGAACAGCAAAGTCCACATCCTAAAATTATATATTTCTCATCTTAGTAGCTAAGACAGGCACTGAGTACAGATGACTCACCTAGTGTGACTGAAGTGTTTGTTTATTCACACGAGAGTACGAAAAGATGTGTGATATAACCATGGCCTGTGAGCTTTGGCACATTTATAATATTTCAGGTTTAATGTGCAATCCAAATTAAAACAATGAGCCAAAATGAAGACCTAACAAAACCCAAAACACCAAGCGACAGAAACTTCATGCATGCAGCTATTTTAAAAACATTTTCAGATTGATAAAAAAACCATTAATAGTCATAAATCATTAAGATTATGGCCAATGTTTAGTTCCACCACTGACCCAGAACTACAACCATTCATCCACAGCATAAACATCATTTTTCTGGCCACCATCATAAAATCTCAATTTTACTCAGTTTGCCTCAGAAATAGAAGGGAGGGAGAGGTTCCCAAGAGACTGGGCTTTATTAAGCTGAGAAATTAAAAGGCTAATTAATCAAGTAGACTACAGATGGGGTCACCATTACTGACAGCTATTTGACATAACGTGTTGGAAAACAGAAATATAGTAATACTGATGTCATTCACATGGGACTCAGGTGTGGACTGGAACAACCACTGGGGTTATGAACCCTCCATCACCCTCTCATAACCAGTCCTGCCTTGATGTCCAGATGGGACCCCGATGTGCCTATCATTCAACAAAGTGTGGTGGGCCAGCACAATAAGCAGTATTATCCATTGCTGGCGATCTTTAGCAAATAGCATTCGTAGCTTTGATCATGTGCGTGTAAGACCTTACACAGATTTGTAACACAAAAGTGAACTAAGCCAACCCTCAGTCAGCGTGAAGAGACGCTGAGCTCGGCACTTCAAATGCAAAGCACTTGTACAATTGTCAGTGAGCAAACACAGAGCCACATTCTACGTCACAATCTCACATGCTGGACCAAGGCATTTGTGTTTACAATAACATGAATTATTTAATTATGCAATGGATTCTGCATTCAGTTTATTGTTGAAATACCACAGAGCAATAACAACAAGGTCTGTATAATTGGTTGGTTTTTATGACAGTCAAGTCTAAATCTTGGATTCACACATATAAAAAAAACCTATCCTAAGGAAACATTATTAAGAATATACTCATACTCATTTATTGTGGATGAGTATTGGCTTTGAATGACCAAGGGCAATCAAATAAATAATTAACTCCCCAAAAATGGCAAAATTGCGTGATTGTTTACTCACTCTTGTGTTGTTCCAAATGGCTTTCCCTTCTATGGAACACAGAATGTATTTTGAGGATATTAATGATTTATGTTTCTGCCCATATACTGAAATTCAGCTTGGTCCACTGGGCCTACATTATATTGACAAAAACAGTTAAAAACATATTAGTTTCCTTTCTGCTGATGGATTGACAAGAGGGTGAGCAAATGGTTAAACATTTGTTATTTTTGAGTGAGCTATCACTTTAAAATCCTGTTTCCTGTCTATTTTCAAGTTCAGTAAGGAAAGAAATGGGCCTTAGTAATGACTGTAGCCTTAAGTGACTTGAGACTATGTCTTAATATACTATTTTATCAGCTGCTAGTAAATGAAGTAAAGTACAGTAAACATATGTTAATTACTGCTATCCTGTTTATCATGCAGGGCTTGCAATGTTTAAAGTTAACAAATAGCTACAGTGAGAAGACACTATTCATATTACCTTTACTGGTACATATTATTAATTGATTGATTGAGATGTAAATAAATGAATAAATAGACGTCTTTGCAATATACAGCATGCCAATAAAGTATTGGAAAGTGCAGTGTGAATTGAAAATCCAGTGTTTATGTGTTTGAGAGACTTGATTGAAAAAAAAAAGTTATCTGCACTGACTTGCCATGTTGCAACATTGCAAACAATGCATCCTTACAATCACTAAATTATGAGAATAGCAGTGATGCTTTACTGGATGTCACATGGGGGAAAGAATTTGAAGTGCCTGTTATGTCTATTTAGACTTCGGCACCTGTACAGTCTTCAACCTCACCTTCTAGTAACTCATCCAGGCTGGTGATCTTCTTCCCCCCTTCCATGGCATAGATGTTCCGGACTCCCTGCGGTAAATTGACACTGTCCGAGAGGGAGCGGGTGAGCTCCATCAGCAGCGCGTCGAAGGATCTGAAGCGCTCACTGGACACCGCGTACACCAAGCCCTTGAAGTACTTATCACCGTTCCGATAGAAGCGAACTTTTTTCGCTTTCCTCTCGGAGGTGAGCGACTGCAGTGTGCGCGTGCGGTAGAAACTACAGTGCGCACTGTGAGCGGGACTAGGCACGAGCCCGTTACCCCGCGAGCCGGAATGAGAAGCGCCACTGCCCCGCGTGGACCGGTGACTCTTCTCGCGCTCCTCGAAATGCTCCCACTCGATGCTTCTGCTGGACATGTTTATTTCCTTTAAGTCAAAGCGCGGATCCTTGAATAAATTAGCTTGTTTTGTGTTGTTGTTTCTGCCGGTTGTTCTTGTTATTTTTCCTTCTAAGGACTTTCAACCGATTATGTGCATTGTCTGTAGGGAATCAGTCAAACAAAATACCAAAACCCGTTTTCTTCAACTTTTTATACAGCTAAATAAAGGAGTTGGTAAAATATATATTACGAGTGAGAACAAAAAAAGGTTGTGAAAGTCCCAGTAGTCAACAAAATCCAAGAGCTGTAGAATTCAAGGAGAGACGCTATTGTTGAGGTGAGCGCCGGTCATGATGAGATGAGACGCGCAGAGCTGTAGCTATGTGCGCATGCTGGACACGCGTGACCGTCCGCGGTTCTCTTCATCCCTCCACTGACACTCAATCAGGCCAACAACACTCGCCACACACCTACATAAACGCCACGGAGGAGAGGACAAGAGCTGCTCCTCCTCAGGGTCCTAAAACGCCAATATCTCACCAAACGCAGTGTTTTTGTGTGACCCACTAGGGGGCCTCAACCTTCAAAGGGGTCAAAATAACTTAAAGGGATAGTTCACGACAAAAATGGAAAAATACAGGTTATTTGTAACACCCTAGATGTAAGTGACTTTTTTCTTCTGTAGAAGAGTAAAGATTTTTAGCTGAAACCATGGTCCTTCCTGATGTTATAAACTGCAATTCCATATCTTTCCATCACCCTGTTTTTATGCGCACTTTGAGATGTCGCATCAGAAACTAATGATGGAAACGGCAAATGCCAAATAAAAATTCCTTAATTTGGAAAAAAAAATGTACGCTCGCTTGCCGAGTAAATTCCTCATGCGCATCGAAAAGTCATGTGACTTTGCATTATTATGGGTTGGCAAAACCTGACTAACCACAGCACCTGAAATGTTGTTATGGTCATTTTGACTAGACGAATACATCAGTTCATGATCAGCGATTGTGAAGTGATCAGTCTGGGTAAGAAACTGAACATTAACATTATTACCTGAAATCAGCCTCACCCAAAGCACCCAATAATGATGTAAAATGGGGATGCTTAATGTCTAAAGCCATATAAAGTGAATAAACTTAACTCATTTTTACATATATGAGACACAGACACCATTTTGCTGCTTCATTCAAGTAAATATTCATATTTTAGAGTTTGCACAACCTTAAGTATACATAAATACTCACAAGATTACAGTAGACTACAGCACTTTGTTAATACACAGGGCAGAATCTTTTAGGCAGTTTGTCTTTGTTCTAAATATCAAGCAGTTTCACAAGAACAGCAGTTTCTCTTGCTCTTTAGTATTCTTGCAGTCACAACACTGAAACTGCTGACTGTAATATCAAGACACAGATTAAGCAAAATATCTAATATTTCAGTGGTGTGTAGGCCTCCTGAGACACTTTGAGGGCAAACACTGACATGGCAGTTATTTTATGAATTAAAGGAATAATGAAAACTGCAGGAAATCCTGAAGACAATAACTGTTGCAGGGCAGAAAGAATCCCTTTCTCAAAAATGACAGAGAGGGAGGGAGAGAGGAGATTCTCCTCACTGCAGAGAAACTCCTGCCTTAGGTCTTACATAATCACTGCAGGGGCGCAGGAAGATGTTTTAGGTTGGGGTGCTGTACGCTTGGGTATAGAGGCTAGTGAAAATAGCTGTATTCTTTAGTGATATCATATGCCATTTACAAGTGCAAATAGCATATTTTTTTTAGCGATAGATGCTATGATGCTGCAGTATCTTTTGTGATACTATTTACACTAAGCACAAATAGCTATAGATTATATTTATACTATGTTAAAATAACAGGATGTTCTGCTAATTACATATTGTCTATACCTCAGCATTGTAATACATTATAAAACAGTATGAAATAATAACTTACTGAGTGTAAATTTGAATTCAAATTATTAAATGATGATGCCACCTATGGGACAAAATAAATACTTTTCAACTTTTGGATTATTTCCATCATTTTTATTAAAATGAAATGCTTTTCTGATGTGATTTGAAAACGGAGAAAAACAGTACGACTAAAGGCAGATTCGAACCCGGGGCGATCACGTCAGAAGTATACAGCACATGTTCTCTCATATACGCCACCTGAATCAAAGAACCATCACACGTTGGTGGATGAAACTGGCGACTCTGCCAACAAAGCGACCTATCTGCACTTAGTGTAAACAGACACTCCGATTTTTTTATTTATTTTATTTTTTTCCTAACAAATAAACAGTTGCCCACAGAAAAAAAAAGTAGCTGTAGCACCGTCAGCACCCCCACTTCCTGCGCATATGATACTGGAAACATTGTAAGAGTGGATCAACATATACATTAAATTAAATAAAATATATTTGTTTTACTCTTTAATATACATTTATGCTGTTTAATTTGACTAATATTAATTTATAAAAGAGTAAAAGGAACAGTTGGGGCCCTATCTTGCACCCAGCGCAATTGACTTTGTACACCGACGCATGTGTCATTCCTATTTTGCACCTGCGCAAAGCGCGCTTTTCCCTCCACAGAAGCACGTCGCTAAACTAGTGAATGAACTTGCGCTCCCTGGGCGGTTCAGCGCAAAAAAGGAGGCGTGTTCCGGCGCAAACAATCCCTGGTGCTATTTTGCTGTTCCATTAAACAATTGCGCCACTGACCAGAAAAAACCTAGTCTAAAGTCAGTGGCGCGTTGCGCTTTGTTTCTTATGCTATTTTAAGAGCGCATGCTTGACCATAATGTATAGCGTGCACAACGCGCATACACTTTGCTCATGTAATCTACACAGATGCAACAGTTATTTTTGCAAATCATAAATTGTTACACTTAAAAAAATATTAACACATGAGATGACGGAAATCATTGTGGTGTGCCACGAAGATGTGAAAAAATAGGCATAAATCTAGCTTACAAATTATTCAGGCTAATTGTAGTAATTAAGGATCAGACCTGTTTGAGGTCATATATGTATATAAGGACATCTGACAAATTGGTTTGTCCGTCAAGAACCAGGAAAAAAAAATCGATGAAACAATTGTGGCTATTTCCTCCCACACCTGTTTAACCGACGCTATTTTGGGTGGGTTTCTCCCATCCCCATACAACACAACTTCTCTGTCTTTCACTGCTCTTACAAGAACATCAGTCTCCTCGGCTGTGAACCGCTCCTGGCGTGCGCCTGGTAAATACGCCATAATAATAGCAATCCATAATGGAACTTGCGCACCTGCTTTTAAAGGGAATGTTGGATGACGCTCTGATTGGTTTATTTCACGTTACGCCCAAACCACACCTATGAATAATGAAGCTACTTCAGACCAACCCATTTTAGATTTGCGCCGGGCGCAAGAGCCATTTATTCCGCCGGGAAAATAGCAACAGCGCCGAGACCCGCCCATAAAGTTACTTGCGCTTTGCGCTTTGACACTTGCGTTTCAGATCGTTAAAATAGGGCCCTTGAAGTTATTAGTTAAATGCTTATTTTCATCTTTAGAACTAGATATCCAATCCTTTCGACAATGACAATACTCAAGGTAAATACAGCTTCTGATTTATTTAAATCATTTCAAGAATAAACAGCAACTCAGTACTCATCCTAGAAAATTGGTATCCCTCGTGAAAAAGAAAAGAAAAAGAAATTTTCTGTAACATTTCTACAAAAAAATGAAAGATTATAACTGAATACTTTTGCCTAACTTTTGTATGGACACGCAGGTGCTTTATGTGTTCCTCTGGAAATAAGAAAAGCTATACCAATAATTTGTTGGGAGCTATTTTATTAAGTTGGAGTAAGTGGATTTGTCAAAGTTTGCAAGGATGGTAAGATAAAATCCGTGAAAAATGTTTGAAATATTCATGCCATTTGTTCTTTACATAGTTTTCCATGAACACTAGTGTGGTAGCCCAATACTATTCCAAATAAACCTGCCCCTAAATATCTTGTCTTAGACGGGAGATGACTGCATAGCTGTGGAGTTGCATTAAATATCTGTCATCAGAGCCTGCCATCTAGTGGATGAATAATGTATGCGCAGGAGGATAACGGTTCTGAAATGGGGAATCTGGACCGTCACAAATGCATACATAACACATTTTATGTACTGTACCAAATTTAGAAATAATTTTTCTATCCATTCCACTTGTACAGTATTAAGTTATATAAACTCAAGGTCTGAGGAAAATTACAGTCTTATAGCCTAAAGTTTAAGGACCAATTAACTTCCTCCTCCTTAATCCAGGTATGCACCATTCCAAAACAACTGATCGTAGACCACCAAACAGGTCAAGCTTCAGTCACTAGCAGCTGTTCAGTCAAGTGGGTGGGCGTCTGGGGGGTGAAAGCATTTCCCATGACCAAGACTGCACACATTCCATTAGAAGTGGGATGATGTATGTGAAAAGTAGCAGATATATCATTGCTTTGTAGGTGGGTATTTCTTTAAGATCACTTATATTAAGATGCACTTATATTTTCCCTTGTTTTTTTTTTTTATTTTATTTTTTTTTTATTTATTTAATAATGTGCAACATGATTATTAGCCTATTAATAACTTTTTAAGGACATCATGAACATTTAAAACAAAAGCGCAATTTTCTCTGCATCTCAGCTTTTGGTTTGACGCTGCAAACAAGCAAATAAATAAATACCAATTATTTCACTTAGCTAACTCTAAGTTTATAACTATATAAGTAAAATATATACGTTCTTTATATGAAATGATAATATATATCTTTACTATATAGTAAATGCACAAATATGAAAAAAATATATATTTACACATCACATGTCATATTTAATTTCATGATTTTTACTGACTCTGCTGCAATAAAGTACAATCATTTTATTACAGGCAAACTCTGTGATAATGAACAAAATTATTAGTGAAATTACGCTGTTAGCAAATTACACAATTTATCTAAACAGTTGGTAAAAACATTTTCAACTAAATATTGACATGGTTTATTTTTCTACTTTTTTTTTTCATCAAAGGTGATTTGTTTTGTTGTCATTCATTTTTGATGACGGAAGTTCATAGATGGCATGAAAAAGGTAGAAGACTGCTCTCACAGACACAGTGAGACTATAGTCATTCACACCTGCAATTCCACTATTTACCACATTGTGATGCCCTTATATACAACTTGACAAAGTGAAGGTTTCAGGGTAGCTACATTTATTTGATGTGAATTCATTTTGAATAGAAGTATTCATCACTGGTTAATAAAAATGTCAGTCTGTCAGTGGCAAATCTTCTGAATGAGTCTTAGTTCCTGTTGAGATGATCCGAGCCATGAAAACACACAAGCGCGTGCACACACGTTTGTATGTTTGTTTCTGTGAATTGTGAGGATTATGATAGACTTCTGTAAGTGTTATACTGACCAAACAATATTTACCCTCCCCTAACCCAACCCTAATCTAAACCTACCCCTTATAGAAAACCTGTTTGCATTGTTATACTTTCGGCTAAACATAATTGATATATATATATATAATATATATATATTTTTATCATTTATTTCTTTTTCCTTGTGAGGACCCCACAATGTCAACATTTTAGGTTGTATTGTTCTTATGGGATATTTGGTCCCCACAATGTGGCATAAACACACACTTTTTTTTTCTTGTTTACTCTTTTGCTATCTAAATGGGGACATTACATCACATTATAGACTTATTGTTTTTATAAACAGAGAGTTATAGATATTATAAACTAATCCAACCCCTACCACCCCTAAACCTTACCCTACCCCTTACAGAAAACGTTCTGCATTTGTAGTTAGACACTCTTTACAGGGACTCTCCACAGGCGTAATGGTTTTTATACTGTACAAACTGTATTTGTATTGCCATACACCAACCCTACCCTTACAGTAAACTACTGGCAATTTTTGAATTTCATAAAACACATTTTTTTATGCCTTTTGTTTTACTAGGACAAAGGAATGTGTCCTCATAAACCATGTTTACATTGTAGTACAGATGTCATTATACACATTTATACACTCACTTATCATTGGACTATTCATTAGACTGAGGTGGCCTTGGAGTTGTGTAAATGATGCACCAGGACAGCAGAGAGCTCTTTATTACAAATGAACATCTTGGCTGATGGCATACTTTAGCAGCAAGAGGGTAAAATATCTGGCTGTTAAATATGCCATAAATCTGTCAGCCAGCGCATTTGTTAGCGAGCGGCGTCTGTCTCATCTGTAGCCAAAAGTGATCCAAGGTTACACACATCAGGACGAGCTCACTGGGCAGCCCATCTGATCATATAACTCACACCAAAAACTCTCCCTCGAGAAATAACATCACGTCTGCTGTGGCCATGAGGCTGGGACACATATGGTAGTTGTTCAAGCAGATGAGAACATGTTTGCATTAATAATATGTTTACTAGACATGAAAAGGAAGGGTAGCCTATGTGAGACCGTCAAGTCTCACAGGAAGTACAAAAAAAATGACAGTAAGGATACAGTACATCACATGAAATAACAATGACAAAATAATACATTTAAAGCATTTATTATTATCATCTTAGGGTTGATTTCAACATTTAGGCTACTTATGCATTATCAAAATCAAAAGGTGTAGGCCTTCCTGTTAAACAGTATTTACCAGAACTGAGCTAACATTAACTAACACTAAACAGATGTGTTGTATGAATTATCAACGATTAATAACAAAGAATAATAAATACTGTAACAAATGTATTGCAAATTATTGAGTTAGCTGACATGTAGTTGCATTGATACGTAAGAGAATATCTAAAGTTGACTATCAAAATAAAGTGTAGCCTAACCAAGAGGTTTTATCATGATTTACTCAACTTTCTTTGTATGAGAATTTGTTTTCTTTGAAACATAAAATAAGATTTGTTTCAATTGTTTTAGTTTATAAAATGAAAGTCAAATAGGGTTAAAAAAAAATATATATAATATCAATAATATAATTTGTCTGTGTAATGACAAATGCTGAACTGTCCCTTTAATACATCCTTGTGAAAACTATGATGTAAAATCACGATTAATCAACGACAAGTCACAGCCCGCCCAACACATTGCCCTGCTCTTCTTAACAATTTCCCACTTGGCACGGTCAAATTTGCATTGCTTCAGCATGAGTCAAGTTCACTGACGGATAGTTTCACAGTGAATATAAAGCGCTCTTTGTGGGATAGCACTATCTGGTCAGTTCGCTGCTGTGTAACGTTTTGAAAGCGTCACGGCCCATGTGTCGACCACTGCTTGACCAAATAGCAATGCCTTTGTTGTTATTGTTGCAACATAACTTTTAGCGCAGAAAGTCGACATGATTCATGTCGCATCACACTTGAGGCGCAAAGACCATGATGACTGACAAATGGCCATTAACATATCTGTCGTGTGATAGCATTTAGAATAGCAGATTCAGTCCGTTTTAACTTTCAAATGTTATAACATTTCATAGCAAACTTTTTAGTTTTATAATCTGCCCCTGAAATCTCCTACGTCACCGGTCAATAGATGGAACTGTTGCTCAGGCTTTCGTTTTTAGTCTTCAGGGATCCTTCCAACTCTTGGCCTGGTTCAAATTATAAGGATTCTCAATTTATCAAAACTGTCTGTGCTAGACACCCCTGACGCTGCATCAATGAAACTTAAACAGGACTGTCGCTCTCTCAGACTATTTTAGGCAAACCCTTGCATTAATTAAAACGTCACTGCTCTCTCGGTCATACCAGTGTATTTGAATGTACAACTACTGTATATAGAATGCCAGATTTTTTGAATGCCTACACTCCAAAAAGAACATTCATATAGTCTACGTAATGAAAAGTGACCTCTACTTATATAAACAACTTCAATCTCATCAGCTGAAAACTGTATCAGATAGCGTGCCCATATTCATGACCAGATTTTCAGCTGATTCAGTGTGATAGAAGCATTTGAAACGGGCTGGAGCTGAACAGAACTGCTCAGATGTTCCTCCGTCTCACCGAGACAATGGTTCCTCTGGTTGCTAGGAAACCTGCACCTCAATCTCCTTAGCTGGTTTCCAACCTTCCTTGAGGTGCCTCTTACGATCAATCACCTCGCTGCACGAAAACGGGCTTCAAATTAGGGAGAAATATGTACGGCCACTTAATCACTTCGAGCATAATGTTATTCTGTGGACAGAGTGTGAAATATCCAAAACCACTTCATGTGTCTGATATTAGAATACGCTTCTGGCGAGGCATTAATTAATGCCTCTCAAATCTCTGGTTGTGTCTTTCACTCATTTCCTTTCGTCTTCTCTCTCCTGCCATCCATCTGTTGCTCATTTCCATTTCTTCTGGTTCAGTTCTGGACAGAAACAAGCCCTCCTCTGTGCTGCAAGCAACAATAATTTATAATTGTTATTTATTCATTAATTGATGTGGTATGAGTTCAATTATAACAAAATATCATATGTAAGGTTAGAGACAAAACATGGCCTCTAGAATCAACAATATAACTTAAATAATACAACTTGTATATGTTTTTGGTTAAATGCCATTCAAATTTTTCCTTTCTCTTTAAAGTGTTACAATCTCAAGATATCCTTTATTGAAGTCAAGACTGCCACGCCCCCTAAAAACGACTCATTCAAACACGCCCCCACATGTCTGCGTCACTATGTGGAAATATTTGCATAATGCTGCCCAAATGGTCATGCAAAGAAAGAAGGTGTGTTTCAGTAACCGTAGTTAGTGTTGAAGCAGCCATGTCAGGGAGATACTCTGTGTATCTAAGCGAAAGCAAAAGCACATTATTTGGCTTTCCACAGGTAGATGCATTTAGGAATCTGTAAGATTACTTAGAACAGTAATGCATTTTATGGATGACCGTTTTGTGAACCTAAGAGAGGAGGCCATTCTGACTTTGCTATGACAATCTGGCACTTCTGAAAAAGCTACTTTAGTATGTTTTGTTATTAGTTCAAGTATTTACTATTGACTGTTCAAATGCAGAGTTTTGCATGTTGCGTGTGTCTCTGTGTGTGTGTGCGTGCGTGTGAGTGTGTGTGTGTGTGATAGAGAGTGTGTGTGTGTGTGTGTGTGTGAGAGAGAGAGAGAGTGAGAGAGAGAGAGATGGAGTCAGTTGTCTTAACCGTCTTGTGGTGCCGTGCTTGTTGTGTTCGGCCAATCACAATGCACTGGGTCAGTTGGCCAATCAGAGAAGACTGTGCTTGTCGGAAGGAGGGACTTTGTAGAAAACAATGCTTTTGAGAAAGGCGGGGCATAGAGGTCCTACAATAATGTACAGTATTTGGAAAATAACATGTTTTTTAACATTAAAGAATGTCAACACATTTGTTACAACAAATACGCAAAATAATGATCTTTAAAACATCATATGAGCCCTTTAAAAAAAATGGCTTGAAATCAAGGACATCACCCTGAAACATTTTTAGTTTAATCTAAAATATAATATTATAAGGGACGTGACAAACAGCCAAGTATGGTGACCCATACTCAGAATTCTTGCTCTTCTTTTGACCCATCCAAAGTGCACACACACAGCAGTGAACACACACACACACACACTGAGCAGTTGACAGCCATGTATGCTGCGGCACCCGGGGAGCAGTCAGGGGTTCGGTGCCTTGCTCAAGGGCACCTCAGTAGTGGTATTGAGGGTGGAGAAAGCACTTTACATGACTCCCCCATCTACAATTGTACTAATCTGATTCTCAAACTCGCAACCTTTGGATTGTGAGTCCGAATCTCTAACCATTAGGCCAAGACTTCCTTCTTTTTTGTCAGCATGTAATTGTTTTTTTTTTTTTTTTTTTTTTTTTGCACCCCTGGATTCCACATCTTCAAATAGTTGTATTTCAGCCAAATATTTTCCTATCATAACAAAACCATACATCAATGGAAAGCTTATTCATTTAGATGATGTATAAATCTCAGTTTTGCCCTTATGACTAATTTTGTGGTCCAAGGTCACATATAAAGTTCTGTATAAAAAAATAATTAGACACTTTCTGCAGTTTCTGGAGCCAAAATTCACATCAGTGACCTATTTATAAAGGTTTTTTTTGTTTTTGTTTGGATAAGGCCAGGATAGATCTTTCTATCCAAAATTTAAATTGCTACAGTATGTGTGGTGCAAATCTAACAAACAGCATTTTAATAAACAGCATGCCTACAGAGAGGCCGCTGTTCAGCTAGGACTGAATTTTATTCATATTAAAATTCTACTGAATTTTAACTAAAACAGAAACTCACTTACCCAAATAAGCTTAGGCATGTTAGTTGTTTATATAAACTTGATAGTGACATTAGATTGGCAAAGTTGTAGCAACTTGGAATTGTTGCCAAAATGACTATATATATGCATTAAGTAAAAAAAAATTAAAAAAAAGAAAGAAAGAAAAAGAAAAAGATACAAAAATAACACGTAAAAAAGCTGGACCAGAAGGCAAAAGAGTTTCTGTTCTCTACTAGTATTTCCAGACTTGAGGTGAGTCAGCACTTGGTGGTCAGCAGAAGGTTTGTCTTTGATGAGAACATGATGGCCGTGCCAGAGCCTGTCCATG
Source organism: Carassius auratus (assembly GCF_003368295.1). Taxonomy (NCBI): domain Eukaryota; kingdom Metazoa; phylum Chordata; class Actinopteri; order Cypriniformes; family Cyprinidae; genus Carassius; species Carassius auratus. The sequence continues at coordinate 1,775,353 of NW_020528142.1, forward strand.
GCAGCACATCTGCTCTCATAAAATGTTTTGATAGCCTTAATAAGCGGGCGGCACTATGTGCTGCGTTTTACCATGATTAAATCCAATCAGTCCACATGCTGTAAATGGTCTCTTCTGACTTTACCACAACCCCTGTTGTCAATAACAACTGTCACATGGACACTGTACATAAGTGTCATCAGAGGATCATAATATAACAATTCTATAGGCTTTTACCTTGTTAAAAAAAATAACAGTCAGTTCAGTGTCTGAAATAAAATGTTCTGGTTTAGTAACATAAATTTGGTACTTAATAAAAATGTATATATTACTGTAATTAGATTTCTAGTAATTGTAATTATTCTCTAAAAAGATTGACATGATGGGATGACAGAATCTAAAAACACTTAAAACTGGGTGTTTCCCCTCTGTTTTGTTTCCGTTTTCGTTCAGTGATTTTTATTTTCTCCCGTTTGTTCCCCATGGACCCTCTGACCCCTTCTCCTGTCCGGAATATCTCCTCCTCCTGCTGGAGCAGGGGGAACGATCACTCAAGGGCCATACCAGTCTGTTTCTGGATATTGTCATCTTACTAGCTACCCAGATGACGCAATCATCACATTCTATAACGACAGCCTGAACCCCTTGAACATTTGAGTTAAAGATAAATATGACCATATGGGTGAGAATAATAAGTGCCACTGGGAGATAAAATAACATGAAAGTAATTATTCTCGTTATGGATTTCCAACAGAGGTGGCAGTAATTGAGGTCACAGTTTCACAACTATAACTGATTTTATTATGACCTGGGGTCTTGTTCATAGTTGTGAAAGTTTGGATCCACATTAAGAGTTTCTATATATACTATTGTATAATAATATAAAAAGTCTTCTTAGGCCACAATCAGAGCTATCTTCATAAAATGCAATCAGTCACATTCCACCATAAGGCTAGCATTATAAAAAAGTTCTGTGAGAGTTTGCTTTTTATTATTGAGTATAGCTAAAAAATATTATACCTGTTTTCCAAATTGCAATCATGAGTGTTTATTTCACCTCAGCTTTTGAAATGATCGCAGCTTGATATATAATGTGAGATTTACAGGCAGGATAATCTAGATAGATGTTCCAAACAAACACATGAATAAATGAACTATTTATGGGTACATTATCACATTATATTTAAAAGTGTTTGTCATAAATATATAAACATTCAAGCACATATATATAATGCATCTTATTTGTTAATCTGACTAAGCTAAATTCCCTGTAACTACAACTTCATCAATAAACTTGTTTCTGAAAGATGTGTGAAATCCTCCTCTGATCAGCACACGTGTGAGGTAGCGAAATCATTCTGAACAAACTCCTTCTGTCTCCTTTTAAGGTGACTGGACAAATATCAGGTCTGTAGCTTTTGACTGGACTCCTTTGAGTGGCCTGTGTGTATCTGCAGCTTTGGCTGTCATAGTGAGTGATCGTTACTGAACTGCCCTAATTGTTTAATTAGGTTGGGGCGGATGAGATGTGACAGCTGCAGGGTGATTCATGTTTACGAGTTTCTCGCTGCCATGATGGCCTGTCGGTGGGTGCAAAGAGTGATGAGGCCTTTGGCAGGCGAGCTGGCATCTGTCGTCCATGTCATGGGTAATTGAGGGGAGGCCTTCCAAACAATGCCAGCACCACTACACCTTAATATTTGTCTCTTTTCCTTTATCCATCTTTCAATTTCTCCCAGACACGATACTTTAAACGTACCTGACTGAAATCTGTCAGGTGCACATGCTTTTACCTAGTCTTTATCTCATTTCTTTGCTGCATGAACACCTGGTTGCTAAAGTTCTCATTTATTCACCTTTGGTTTCATTATTCTATGAGTCTGTCAGTGCTTATAGCTCCTTTGATTTTCATCCTCGATAACAAATATCTTGTTATATTTATATATATATTGTGAGGAAATACAATGACACAATGCAATCTCTAGCTCCTTACCCTAAACCTACCCATCAGAACTAAGTGCCTCACTCAAACCCTTACTCTAAGCCTACCCATTATAACCTGATCCTTAAAACCAAGTCTTGACCCTCAAACAGGACTTTAAAGGGGATTCAGAAAGTTAGGATCAGACAAGACTGTCCTCACTCTGGTGGTCTAAAACTCAAACCGTCCCTTAAAAAAAGTTTGCTACAGGTGCACACACACACACACACATATACAATATATATATATATATATATATATATATATATATATATATATATATATATATATATATATATATATATATATATATATATATATATATACTGTGTTTGTGTGTGTGTGAAGGGATGTGTGTGCACATATACATATATAGAATAGAACATATAGGAATTAGTCCTCAGATTTCAAATATATATGAAAAATATATGTGATTTGCATTTTCTGCAAAATGTCTGCTATTTCATAATATTTAGCTTTATACTTGATGCAAAATGATCATTTAGGCTTATATTCTAAGATATATAAATTCTGTGAATGATACCTTTAAGTTAAAGACTACTTCTATAAATATGACCATGTGGGTGAGAATAATAAGTGCCACTGGGAGATAATATAACCTGAAAGTAATCCTTCGCGTTATGGATTTCCAACAGAGGTGGCAGTAATTGAGGTCACAGTTTCACAACTATAACTGTTATTATTATGATCTGGGGTCTTGTTCATAGTTGTGAAAGTTTGGTTTCCACATTAAGAGTTTCTATATATAGGCTACTATGTATAATAACATAATAAAAGTGTTCTTAGGCCACAATCATAAGTATCTTTATAAAATGCAATCAATCACATTCCACCATAAAGCCGGTATGCAATATAACAAGTGTGAAAATTTTCTGTGAGAGTTTGCTTTTTATTATTGAGTGCCTAGAAAATATCATACCCGTTTTGAAAAATTCCAATCATGAGTGTTTATTCCACTGCAGGTTTGTCGAGAAAGACTAAGAAAACGGAAACAACCCACTTTGTATCAATCGATAAAACAAACTTGGAAGTGTGAGCAATGATGCTCTGACATGAAGTTTTCATTCCACTCTTTTGCCATAAATCTTTTGTTATTGGTTCAATGATGTTGTGTTTAATTGATGAAACACTTGAACTCCAGGGACTATCTTGCTTTTGAGGCTGGAAACAAAGCTCACAGCAATTACAAAGTTAAACCAAATATATTGACCTTGGTGAGAGATGATTCAGCATTACTGTTGTTTCCTTGTTCACACCACTATTACCTATAAAAGAGAACTCAAAACAGTAGGATGGGAGAAGGGTCATGAGCAGGGAGTCTAACAATAGAATGGTCTCTCTGGATCATACTGGAAAAACACTTGAAACACTTGAATTGATCGCAGTATGATATATAGTATGAGATTTACAGACTGGACTGTATATTACTGCTATAATAGCTGTGGGCTAAAGCAGCCAAACCTGCACTAAATCACTCAACTCACTGCCATCAACCACACATCATCCACTATATGTATACCTTATACTTCTCGCATGTCTCACTAATAAGGAAAAATCCTGAAAACATATACTGACAAGAAAAAGAAATCAAGAGATCAAGTTCAGGTGAAGTTCAGTAATTCTTATAGATTATCAAATAATGTTTTATGAAATGGAATAGACACCTTAGGTTGCAAAATGACACCCTTAACTGTAGATAAACTGTGCATAAATGTAAAATTGGAAAGCTGAAAAACTGAAATAGTATTTTCTCATAAAATGTATTCCAATATTCTTTGTTTTATTAAATAATATATTTAAGAATTAGCGATTAATTATATTGTAATTATGTGTTACTTTCTGTTTCTTTACAATTAAATGTGAAATTTATGGGTGAAAATTGTTAACTAGCATTTTTTTTTTCAGCGCGTCCATCCACATTCATTAAAAATTGAAGGAAAATATGTTATTACACTTGACTTGATGGTTACACCACATTACCAATTTTTTAAAGTGCATGATCGTATCTAATGTTTAATAACATTTGTAAGCATTTTAAATTACATGAACTAATGATTTGTTATTCCCTTATATTTATATATACATTCATAGTAAACATTTAGAAGCACAGTAAGTATCTCATATTTGTAGCTATTTAAATCTATAATAACTGTTAAACATGAGATAATGTTTCTTAATCATTCATTAATGAAAGGTATTATAAAGTGTTTTTAGAGTAATTCATTTTAAAACTAAGAACATTTTGAAAGCTTTCCTCGTCCAAATGTACTGACCTACAGAACTTGGCATTTGCGTTTTAAAATAGATATAGAAACAGTATTTTTCTTTATGAAGGACACTCTTTTTAATGTTCTATTGACTGTTTAATGTGCATTTACCTTAGTAACACTACATGATGTTTGAAAAGTCTCACTAAGCGTAACCGTTTAAGAAAATAATGAGGGAAAAATTCTGACTGTTTTAATTAGTGGCTCCGATAAGCAGTAACTTATTTCGATCTGCCGTAACAAAGAGATGGACTCATCAGACCTCCTCAATCCCCCATGATCTCCACTAATTAAAAGCTCATAATAGGTCAAACAAAGCATGTTTAATCGGAGTAAGGTCAGACATGCTGTAAGGCACTAACCGCTATCCACTCCATTACTGGCGGCTACTGGATGGAAGCCAGCTTCAAGAGCCAACTGTTCTTCTTCAGTCCTTTACATAGAGATGGAATGTGGAAATTATACTCATTTCAGAGTGCCATAGGTATTATATTTATATATACATTTTAATTATAATAAATCAAGTAGATAGAAAATAAAAAATAATAGGCTAGTGTTAGAAAGCATTTTTTAAATAAATAAAGAGAAAACAAGTTGAAAGAATAGAAAAAGAAGATACAAAGAAAATATGTGCGCGTGAATACATACAATGTATTTTAATATATTGATGAAATGTATTATTCTGTATATTTTCAATGTACATTAAATAATTTAATATACTGATTGTTCATATTTATTAAATCTCTAGGCATGGTCTTGGCGCTACTAGTTAAATACATTATCATGTAATAAATTTTGGTGAATATACACAGTCTGTACTACAAATCTTTTCACCTTTTTCTTTAACGCGGAAGTAAGCCTATGGGTGAAACTTCCAGTTCATTAACCACTATAGGTTAATAACGAGGAGAATAACAACGTGCAGTAAATGGTAAAACGGTTTGCACTACAAACCAGTGTGCTCATAATCAAGATAATACATTAAAATAATATGATAAAACACATCAACTTTCAATATCAAGCAGCAAAATTTTGTTCAGCTAAAATAGCTGGACGGAGTGGACGCAGGTGAGACCGGAAACCAAACCCATAGAATTTACAAATGGCCACACTCATTTTTACAACAAGAAAAAGGTGGATAATGAGGAATAAACTGAAATACTTTTTGTTCTTTTGCTAGTCCATTAGGTATACGATATATACTTATCTATACTTATCTATAGGTCTTCCTGACTTTAGCTAATCAGGTAGCCCCTTTTCTTTTTAATCATGTAGTATCATAAAAAAAATATCCAGTTCTGTCACTAATGTGGCCCCTTGCCCTGTCTTTCCATAAGCAATGGCAGGAAATCATATTTTCCATCAGGAAGAAAAAATGCCTGCCAAGGGTCAGAATTGTCTGGAGTATTGCCTAAAACAGCACCAGACAAACCAGAATAACCTTTTAATGCCCAAATGTCCATCTGGTTGCATCCTACACTGAACTGCTAAGACCTCTTCGGGTTAAATTTGGCAGTTTAGTCACTTAGTCACCATTTCCAAGAATCATTACAATATATTGTAAATGCAGTTAATAAAAAGTGCTATTATAATTTACATTCTCAACATTGGGAGAAAGCTTTGCTCTGTAGATGAACATTTCCTGTTAACCGACCTTTAATTGGGTTCAGCAGAGCCTCGACAGCTTTAAGCTGCTTCCAAATGTCACGTGACTACTGTGTGTACACACTGTCCAGGCATCCTTCGACAACAACAACAGGGTTATTAATCTCTTTCCTGTGAGGCTCCTAATCCTGTCATTTATCTCAGGTGCTAGGCAGTGCAAGGTCAGTGACCTCTGCTGGACTTGTACTATACAGCCAACTGACCCACATTTTAGGAACAATAGAGTGTGTGGCTAAGCAGATGTAGAACAGGAAAGATGGACAGACACATCTGCATTTTGATGCAGATTGTGTAAATACAGTGATACATTGCTAATGTGCAGAGGTTGCCATGAGAAGCCATTGAAAACCAGTCAGTATCTGGTCTGGTGTGAACACCATTTGCCTCAGGCACTGCAACACATCTCCTTCACATAGAGTTGATCAGGTTGTTGATTGTGGCCTGTGGAATGTTGGTCCACTCCTCTTCAATGGCTGTGGGAAGTTGCTGGATATTGGCAGGAACTGGAACACGCTGTCCTATATGCCGATCCAGAGCATCCCTAACATGCTCAATGGGTGACATGTCTGGTGATTATGCTGGCCAAGCAAGAACTGGAGTATTTTCAGCTTCTATACATTGTGTACAGATCCTTGTAACATGGGGCTGTGCATTATCATGCTGCAACATGAGGTGATGGTCATGAATGAATGGGCCTCTGGATCTCATCACGGTATCTCTGTTTCATTCAAAATGCCATCAATAAAATGCACATGTGTTAGTTGTCTATACCATAACCCCACCGCCACCATGGGCCAGTCGATCCACAATGTTGACATCAGCAAAACGCATACCCATATGACGCCATACATGCTGTCCGCCATCTGACCTGTACAGTGAAAACCGGGATTCATTCGTGAAGAGAACACCTCTCCAAAGTGCCAGACGCCATCGAATGTGAGCATTTGCGCACTCAAGTCGGTTACGATGACAAACTGCAGTCAGGTCGAGACCCTGATGAGGACGACGAGCATGCAGATTAGCTTCCCTGTTTCTGACAGTTTGTGCAGACATTCTTTGGTTATGCATTGATTGTTGCAGCAGCTGTCCGGGTGGCTGGTCTCAGATGATCTTAGAGGTGAAGATGCTGGATGTGGAGGGCCTGGGCTGGTGTGGTTACACGTAGTCTGCGGTTGTGAGGCTGGTTGGATGTACTGCCAAATTCTCTGAAATGCCTTTGGTAGAGAAATGAACATTCAATTAACGAGCAACAGATCTGGTGGGCATTCCTGGAGTCAGTATGCCAATTGCACACTCCCTCAAAACTTGCGATATCTGTGGCATTGTGCACTGTGTTTATTGTGGCCAGCCTAAGGCACACCTGTGAAATAATCATGCTGTCTAATCAGCATATTGGTATGCCACACCTGTGAGGTGGATGGATTGTCTCGGCAAAGGAGAAGTGCTCACTAACACAGATTTAGACAGATTTGTGAACAATGTTTGAAATATATATATATATTGTCAGATTTTTTAACATACATAAAATCCCCATATTAAAATGTCTATTTGTACATATGTTAATAATAAGATGGCATTACTGTTTGTAGCAACCTTATGTCAAGAATATCTCATAATTTATATATTTATTTATAACTATTGAAACATCAACTATAAAAAAATGTACTTTTGTGTATTTTTTTTAATATGTCTATATTTTTGTATTTACTTATAACAGCAATATGTAGTGATGGGATTTAGGATGGACACACATGTACATGAAATGTCTAAAAATGTACTAAATGGACATAAATTTACATATTTGTATAGGCTATATATGAAATTGTCAACATTTCTGACTTTTGAAAAAAAATATTTTGCATTTGGGATGTAAATTAATTCTAAATAGACTTACATTAAATTAAATATTGCATCAGTCCTCACACTGACTGCTTACCATTTGAAATGATTATTAAATGGAATGATCATAGAGACATATTTTGTGACAATAAACCTTTCTTCCCCCACACATTTTTAATTTGGTGTAATAGCAGGATCTCTCAGTCCTTACAAAGACATAAACAAAACAAAACATATGTTTTTGCAATTAAATGTACAGAGACTGGCACAACACTTGCTTGCAAAGTACAAACACAGGCACAAGATTACATACTTTATGTACAAAAGCATTACTAGATTGGGCAAAGAAAAATTATCCTTCTGAAAGAAATTGTACTCTTGTAAACACTGACTTATAAGAAGTGAAAGAAAATATGACAGCTTCACATTTCACAGTCTAAGAAAATCTGGCTGCTGTGAATAAATCCGCAATAAAACAATCACTCATATATCAACATTAATTTACCGTGACCGTTGCTTTGTGTGCTGCACTAAAACAATCCAAAAGATTCTGTGATCCAATGAGGCATGGATGAAAGACTGATGATTGACTCATTTGAAGTCATCTGTTTTCCTTTGTAAGAAGTGGTTTGTTGCCATTTGGGAATAGAAAAGTTGAGGCACTTTATTTGGGTTTCCAAGTGATTCATGAAATTCCCCCTTTAGATGTCACTTACAATGATGTTACTTTTGAGTGTCATAATAATGATTCAAAATAATAATTTTCTAGTAAATTAACAGCTTGTTCCATTTGTTTTGACACACTTAAAAAAAAAAAGAAAAAAAGTAGTACACTGCAGATCTCAAACCGAGACCTGTTTAGGTTGCTTTATTGTTAAAGTTTGCATTGCCACAAAAATCACAGCATCCCAAGGTGCCAGATCCTCAGACTTTCATCCTCATAGTCAACAGTGATTTTATAACTCATCTACCAAAATAGTAAAAACAAGAAGAAACCCTCCCACGCCTCTTTAAGCCTATTATACAGTTTCACAGTCTCATTAACCTTGCTGCTGCTCGATACTCTTACATCTGTTGCTGTGTCTGCAACAGACATAATACATTGCTCATTCTCTGAGAGGCATTTTTAAAGGAAAAAATGCTTAAGATTACAGGGTGACCATTCAGGATACATGCAGTCCTAGTGGTATTACTCCATCCAGAACGGTTCTTACTGTTTTTGTAGTTTAAGGAATCTACTGTATGTACATTTTGTTACATAAGAGATGCCTCTGATCGAGAGATGCATATGTGTGTTAAAGAGTATAATTATTGTTTACTAAAGCTGAAGTCCTTTTTTGTAACTCATGGTAGCAGCACAGTAACAGCTTTGTAAATGTTTCTGCGAGTGTATCCAGCGGTAAAGAAAGAGACAGAAAAAACAACTGCAAACTGACCTTTTACGTAGACGGGCCACTTTACCCCATCATATTACAGTATTATTGTTTAAGACTAAAATGGACTGTTGCCATGGTCTCCCATGAGCCACCGTGGAGTCAGTTGGTGGGTGGATGGTATTTCCTTGTTCCTGAAATAGCTGCTTAATTGTTTAAACTGATAACTGGCGACCTGGCACTGTGCCAAGAGCATGCCTCTCGGGTGCCCACCTGGGACGTGCGGACGGCACAAACAGTCTACACCGCTGGGAGCGAACGAGTACATCAGCTAAAATGGCACATCTCCCATTCTGCCATTCACTGGGCAGCACGTGCTAATTGCCTTCTTCTCAGTCAGGTTGTGAGCTCATTTTAAATGGAATTAAAGCTAATAAGGGGTTCAAATTAGGGGGGTTTGTGCCGGTGGGATATAATTCTTCATTTGAGCTCTTAGAAAAGCAGATAATGGTGATGGTGAAAGGTTGGTTTTGGACTTGCGCTTTAAAAGTGACTGAATTGTCTTTAGACAGAATCTGGACTCTTGCAGAAGGGAATCAAAAGGATTTATGGGTAGAATAAGGTGCAAATTAGTCACTGGTGCATTGAATTGTGAATTAGGATGAAATAGACACAAAGTGATTTTACGTGCTTATTGTGACTCTTACCTTTGGAGAAGGAGAAACCAGAGTTTTCTGAGTAAATACTTTAAAGGGCAGACAGGGGCAAAGAAATAAGACTGGAAGAAATATCTTTTGTTTCACGCTAATTAAAAGATGCTCTTGATAACATCTGAACTCTAAAATACTTTTCATTAAAAACAACTTAATGTGCATGTAATGCAACCTGAGAATATGCTGGAAGGTTTGTACTGTACAAGTAAAAACCAACAGAAAAGTCCTTTAAAAGTAAGAGTTTGTGTGTGTGTGTGTGTGTGTTCTGTTCACCAAGGCTGCATTTATTTATAAAAAAAAATGCAGTAATACAGTAATATAGTGAAATATTACAAATTAAAATAACAGTTTTTTTTGTTTTTTTTTTGAATGGATTTTATTTATTCCTGTGATGGCAAAGCAGAATTTGAAGCATAATTACTCTGGTCTTCAGTGTCACATGATCTTTCAGAAATCATTCTAATATGCTAATATGTTTTGCTGCTCAAGAAATATTTCTTATTATTATCAATGTTGAAAAAGTTCTTGCTGCTTAAGATGTTTATACACTTTATGAGTAGAAAACTTCAAGAGACCAGCAAAAAAAAAAAAAAAAAAAAAAAAAAAAAATATTGCATAGGCTATACAGCAACATTTTACATTTACTTTAAATTAATTTAATTAAGTATATAAGTATATTTAGGTCAAAGTTGACTTGCAACAGAATTTCACTGCAGCATACTGCTATCTTAAAAATGCTGGAGAGCATTAAAAAATTAATAATTATACAAAATTACTTTTTATTAACAATACATTTTTATGTTTTTCTAGGGCTGTCAAATAGATCAATCACGATTAATTGCATCCAAAATAAGTTTGTGTTAAGTGTGTATTGTGTATATATATATATATATATATATATATATATAATATAAGTCAAGTTTAAATATATATTCATGAAAATAAACATACACACGTATTTGGGTACATTTATGTACACATATAAATATGCACAGTACACACAAGCATTATGTAAATACAAACTTATATTTTTGATGCGATTAATCAATTTGACAGCCCTCATCATCTCATCTCATCTGAATTACATTTTCCACTGAACTTCTGACAATGCATTCTGGGATTGCAGGGAAACACAGGCAGCATATTTAAACAGATTATATCACTTGGAACAGCCTTTGCATCAGGAGAGCATATATCTGTATCGTACCTTTTAAACGACTTAACATATGTTAAAAACAACATCGTAGCCTGTCAGTCTCAATTTGGTACAAAACAGTAACAAATGTTCAAGCAAACCCATCACGTCATGTGGAGGGGGTTAACTGTGATCCTAAATCTCCGGTACCAGAGCACCTCTTGATGAAGCACATCACTCAGATGACCTCTCCACTGCTGTCACTGCGGCCCACTGGCCCATGAAGGATGTGTCACCACAAACAACAAATTGTGATTTAATGCTTTTAATTTCCAATTCTCTGCTCTCCAGTCAATGGCTTTAGTCCCTCTTGTCTCACACACAAAAGTTTATAAAGGGATTGCTGCAGGAAATGAGAGCAGGTTTTTTTGTTTTTTGGTTGAGCATGTGCTGGGGGATTTAAAAGACAAACATCGATGGCTGGTCCAGTGAAACAGCTGTGTTATTGGCTGATGTTGAGGCAAAACCCTGTTAGGTTGAACTAAGGGGTCAAGGCTGGTTATCATGCTGGTGGATGCTGTAACTATGTCACCAAATAAAACTGAGTTTCAACTTATGAAAGCAGTTATGTGGTCCAATGAGAAAGATGTCAGATTTTCAACTTTTTTTTCTGGGCACCAGCTGTTCAACTGCCATTGAAATTAATGTGAATATTAAATTGCACCTTTAAAGCATTGTGGACCTACTTAAGATAGAGTACAAAATGTATCTTGGTGTGCAAATAAAAAACATTAAATATTCATGTTGCTATTATGGGTATAAATGTATCAAGGCACAACAAATAGTTTATTTATCATATATCATGATTAATACAAGCTTAAGGAAAACTCTCTCTAATGTTTCTGAATAATCCCAGTATTTTGAGGTCACAAAGATTTATATATATATATATATATATATATATATATATATATATATATATATATATATATATATATATATATATATATATATTAATATATATATATATATATATATATATATATATATATATATATATATATATATATATATATATATATATATATTTATATATATATATATATATATATATATATATATATATATATACATATATATATATTATATATATATAGTTTTTGAAAAAGTATTTTATTTATACCAGTGGTGTATTTATTTAATAGAAAATTATGAAAAAAATACCCCAAAACACCAGTAATACTGGTATAATATCAAATGTAATTTATTTCTGTGATGGAAACCTGAATTTTAAGCAGTCATTACCCCAGTCTTCAGAGTCACGTTCCTTCAGAAATCATTTTAATATGCCGATTTGCTGCTCAAGAAACATTTCTTTTTATTATCAGTGTTGAAAACAATTGTGCTGCTTAATATTTTTGTGGAAACCATCCTTTTTGGAAAATCACTTCTAATCAGATTAATGTGTCCTTGCGGAATAACATTAAATAGAATAGAATAGACATATTTTACAGACTACAAACATCTGAATGATAGTGTACATGAAAAGAATCACAATAGTACTGTATAGAGATAAATGATATATCATGATATATCATAAATGATATATAGATATTTAATTAACTAGCCAATACTGGAAACTATTTTTGAGTGGGTAATACTTTGCTTATTAACATTGTAAAATAAATAAGAAAACCGTTACACATGCATTTTGTTTACAAGGGATTTACCTCGAAATCAAGGGGATAAAAAAAGCATGCAGTAACAGAGGAATTCATTTGTGCTACCAAATATAATAGTATTTGTATAATAGTATGTTAATATTGCTTGCAGATAACAAAGAAAAAGCTCCAGCTTATGATGGTATATTAAAGGAAAATGTAAAACTCATAAAAAGTTCAGCAAAAAGTTTGGTTTTTCTATAACTTGTGCACACTGTAGTGGAGTGAGAACTGTGTTGGTGAGAGAAGCCTGCTTTCTGGAGGCCTCATATCGAACAGAAGGCACCGTCTCACACTCCAGGCCATTCACACAAGCTCTTTACAGTGAGGAGTGAAATATTAACAGCTCTCCCCCTCTGTAAGTAATCTAACTCTGCTGCTGGGCCACAAGGTAAGGTTCAGGGTGCGTCTGGAGAGACTGCTGTGCTGATAAACCTCATTTGCATATTTAAAGAAGAAACCTCATTTCATCTCAAATTCATATTTATAAGGGCACGGTTTACCCTTGTGTCTAATATATATATAATGATATATAAAATGATTTAAGCCTCCATATGTGTCTTGTAATCTGGCTAGCATGAATCTTTCCACATTCTTCCAGATTTACGGGTCATGCCAACTTAATTAATTCACTGCTCAGAAATGGGGGAGAAAAAGGGAAAAGGAAAAGAGATGTTAAAAACTGTGCATGCTTGCCAGACAAACTTACACCTTGGCCACATAACACGATATCTTCAATCAAACAGAGTCCCAGATCCTACTCCATAGACAGACAAGGATTGCAGCCAAGACTGCCACTATCCCAGATGGAGACTACTGTTGAATAATGAGTAAAGAAAAGCTAGGCTTCAGATTGCTGTTTTCAAAATTTAAGTATAAGTCACTGATTAGCACAGCTCATCTCTAATGTAATACACATAGAATTATACCTGAATTACAAATAGGAAAAAAAAAATAGAAACTTGTGCATTCATTGGATATCAAAGCGCAAAGAGCATAGAAAGTTTAAATAGTGAGGGAATCCATCCAACTGAAACAATTTTCACTCAGAAATTATGTCACAATTAAATCACAAAATGAAACATGACATTTTGAAGCAAAAAGACTGAAATACTATTTGCTTACTTCATTTTTTTTCCCAGCATACATCACTCTTAAAAACTAAAGGTGCTTCACGATGAAGAACCTTTTTTGTCTAAATGGTTCCATGAAGAACCTTTAACATCAAAAGAACCTTTCTGTTTCGCAAAAGGTTCTTTGTGGCGAAAGAAGGTTCTTCAAATTATGAAAAGGTAAGAGATACCTGGTTCTTTAAAGAACCTTTGACTGAATGGTTCTTTGTGGAACCAAAAATGGTTCTTTTATGGCATCGCTGTGAAGAACCTTACAAGCACCTTTATTTTTAAGAGTGTATGTGTGGATTTGCTTCGTCAGACATGAATAAGTGAATGATTACAAATTATTAAAAACTGAATAAATCCCAAGTAGCATTATTTATAGCAAGATCACTGAAAAACGTGCTGTGGAAACAGTTGGACATCTACAAAAGAGTAACGGCAGGACAACGAAAAGTGGAAAAGCAAGGAGAGTGTCTAGCTTTGTGCTAGAGCTGCATGCATTTCCTGATGAAAATGAAAATGGTTTAAAACATGTCTGCACCGGCGGCAAGGCTCTGGGAGAGTCTGGGATGTCCTAGATTTACCCAATCTGACCTAGAATGGGCGTCCTCGTCTGCTCCTAGTGCATGCTTTCTGTGCAGATTGTTGTTTGTCTAGCCATCAAGCAGATCAAATCTGAATCTGTGTTCATTTAAGTGTATTATATCCCATTGTTTCTTTTCAGCGATCTCACAGTGTCCTTAGAAAACAAGCTTTTTGCTCTAGAAAAGAAAAGTGAGTGCTTTGCTTCAAAACTCAAACTCAAACTTATTTCTTCCTCACTCAAACTTTACTCTTAATGTTCTGTTGTGATGAACAATTCTATATTCTCTGGTCTCAGAGACTCCAACATAAAAAATAAAAAATAAAGTTCCAATAACTTTATTCCCATTTTATACCCAAGGCTTGTGAGACCCCAAACATAATGTTATTTCATTCACAGTTAAAGAAAAAATACATTTAACTGGCACCCTAAATAGGTGTTTTTTATTTATTTATTTATTTATTGTTGATCATGTTTTTTGTCACAAGTTTCAAACAAGCCATTCTCATGGAAAACAGGTATAATAACTTCTCACAAAGCCTTTTACCTCATCTGAAACGGCCTTGTGGGCTGGATAAGATTCTGACGAGTCTGGTGTCACCCACTTTGACACATTGAATGGCATGTTATGCAATGCTGGCTGCTAATTGCAAGTGACACTTTAGAAAATGTTTCCCGTGAAATGATTCACTCGTCAGCTTTAAATGTTTGGCAGACTGTCTTTGTAATCCATATCGAATGTTAAAACGAAAAGTCTTTCTAACTGTTCAGCACAGTTGCTGTGTGGATTGGTAGAAATCTATCTTGGTCTTTTATCTGTTTAAAATGATGTACCACTTCATACTGGAAATGCTTGATTCAATCTCAATAGGTAAGATTTGTTCAGATGTGCTTTAACATCTATTTACTTCACAGATTACCAATTTTTCAGCATCATGGTTTTAAAAAATATTAATAACGATCCAAGATGGTGTGTCATCAAAGGCAGCATAAGCAGTGAATACAGGAACCTGCGTTCACATCTTTGTGCCAAGAGATCTGGCTGACAAGGTCTTAAATGGTTCTAAATCCTGACGCTGTGACCATTGCTTTACTAATTGCTTTGACATGTAGTCTTTGTTTAATAAGAACTAAATCCAGGGGCAAATCATGTCTGCGTGTCGAGAATGGGAAGATCTTCTTTTTTTAATGTCTAAAATAAGCAGTTTATCTCCTGGAAAGACATCAAAGAGTCACTTGCTCTTATTATGTGCAACGGAATAAAGATGAAAAGAAATAGCTTTCCCATAGAGATCTTTCTGGTTTTATATGGAACGAGCAGTTTGTTGTTATGTCTTGCTGTTTGCAAATGAGAATTGTGATGCAATGATGCAAACATACTCTGTGCCATTTAATTATAATGCCTCCTCTCTCATTTATTATTATTAATATTTCTTTTTTTGGGATATAAAGTGGGATCTTTTCCACTTTAGAACTCACTTGTTATGGAAGCTGATATTATTTTTAAAAAGCAATTTTTAAAGAGCAACATACAGAAACCGATAATTCCTATGGCCTTTAGAAACACACTTATAGAAATGCAGCATAAACAGTCAATGCCACACTACACTCGTTGTGTTTGTTCTGTGAGTTGACAGATAAGCCAGGTAACTCTGACACTGAAAGCAGACGGTGCTGCCAACCAAATAACACACTGATTAATTAAAGCTACTCATCAGTGCCTAAGGAACATTATGTCTCAGTTGGCACAAAGACAACTTAAAGACAACCAAACAACTTATTGGAAAATTGCAGGTTTCTGCCTCTCCAGCTAAACACTGGTCTGCACAAATGATTAATCTATATGACATCTTGCAAAATAAAATAAAATAAAATAAAAACCTCCTACATGTCTTGTTAGATGACAAACCAGTTAGACAATCAAACATTGTCAAAAACAATTAGGTTTGATGTCTGATTCACTCTGTACACTTCAGAAAACATCATGTCAGGTAAGGAGCTCAAAGACAGCACATGCAGAAGAAAAATGCGGTGTCATATTCCATCTGTGGTTTCATTTTTTAACTGATGAGCTAAGGCTCATATTTTCCAGTACTATAATAATTTGGGGGGGCTTTGAAAAGTGAAAGGATGCATCACAAACCTGATTAGCATTGCTTATGAATATTACCGAAGTGATGTAACTTTGACTTGTAACTGATTTGCTGAAAAGCAGGTAAGCTGCACTGGCCACATTAGGGTTAATGCTTTTTAATTGATATGAGGCTTCTGTTGAGTCTGAAAGTGGTTATTTAAAAAGATAGTTTGAAAAAAATTATTATATATATATATATATATATATATATATATATATATATATATATATATATATATATATATATATATATATATATATATATATATATATATATATATATATATCCAAACAAATATCTTAAAATATAACAAAGAAATATCTTAACAAACAAACTTACCCCCCACCCCCCAGTCATAATGCTTAAACTACCAGTTAAAAGTTTTTGAACAGTAAGATTCTTCTGCTCACAAGCCTGCATTTATTTGCTTCAAAGTACAGCAAAAATTTAATATTGCTAAATATTTTAAATATTTAAAATAACTGCTTTCTATTTGAGTATATTTTGAAATTTAATTTATTCCTGTGTTTTCAAAGCTGAATTTTCAGCATCATTACTCCAGTCTTATGTGTCACATGATCCTTCCGTAATCATTCCAGTATAATTTGTTGTTCAATAAACATTTATTATTTATTATTAACATTTATTATTATTATCATTATTATTATTACCATCATCATCATCATCATCATCATCATCATCATCATCATCATCATCACCATGATCATCAATATGTAAAACAGTTGAGTATGCTGTTTTCATGATTCTTTAATGAATAGAAAGATTCAAAGATCAACATTTATCTAAAAAAAAAAATCATCTTTTTTTGTTTTGTTTTGGTGGGGGAATTCATTATAGAAATAATAATATAATAATAATATAAAAATAATAATAATATGTTTCTTGAGCAGCAAATTAGAATATTAGAATGATTTCTGAAGCATCGTGTGACTGGAGTAATGATGCTAAAAATTCAGCTTTGAAATCACAGCAATACATTACATTTTAAAATATATTCAAATAGAAAGCAGTTATTTTAAATAGTAAAACTATTTATAAATTGTACTGTTTTTGCTGTACTTTGGATCAAATAAATGAAGGCTTGGTGACGAGACTTCTTTAAAAAACACAAAATCTTTACTGGTAGTGTATGTCTATACTAACAATGGCTTTGTAACGTTACAGTATTTTACTCCCAATCCTGTACTGTATGGCATTCAGTGAGATGAACTTCATATCAGATGAATGATGATTATCAATTTAACCGAGAGAGAGAGAGAGAGGCAGACAGAAGTAGATACATAGAAAGATGCAAAGGTAGGCAAACACTACATAGAGAGGCAGTCACACCAACAAAGAGAGTGATAGAACAAGAGCAGAACGAAAAGAGACTGCTTTAATCCCCCCCCTCTCTCTCTCTCTCTCTCTCTCTCCCTCTCTCTCTCTCTCTCTCTCTCCCTCTCTCTCTCTCTTCTGCTTTAACATTACATCACCCTCTCACTGACCCACTTTGTCTCCCAGTCTGCACACCACTGGCGGGCTCTGCCTGGTTCAGCTGGGGTCAATAGCCCACTAAAGCCGCCCACACTAATCGTGTTAGTTTTAAAGGTGTGTTTGGATGAGCTCGCCACTGTGTGGGTGGATATCTGTTAGTGTCTGTGCTGTTGTGCTAGATGAATGAGAGCATCACGAAAGGAAAGTTACACACATGGATGTTTGTGTGGGTACCTCTGGCAGTGCCGATGCACCATAACATCTGCATTCCCAAATGTGCAGGAAAAAACCCCAAGTGATAAATTAGCGGAGTCCGTGCTAAATAAACTTCTAAATAATCTTCATTGTGACCGCATTTCATTTAATGGCGAGAACAACAACAAGCTAACAAAATTCTCATCATAATACTAGAAGAATTTGATTCCCAAGAAATGCATGAATTAATAAAACGTATACTGTATCTTGAACGCATTTATGCAATATAAGTTGGTTTAGTTAAAAGCAAAATGCGTAAACGTAGAATACCAAGCCAAAATGTCCATAATAAAGCAAAATCACACTTAATGGTGATATAAGGAGCAATAAGCTTTTCTAATAGTCCAGTCTTTCCTAATAGTCCAGTGCAGAAACATATGCACATGTCTTGATGATCGCTTGTTTTCATACGGCGTGTTTTTTGTCATTCGAATGAAATGCTACCCTGGCATCTGGAAATGGCGAGGTTGTACAGAATGTGTGCTAGGAGACACGCAGCATATTAATTCATAATCTATTTGACACAATTTCGTCAAACATCACATTATTCTGTGATAAAAGGCAGACGCTGTAATGTGCTGATATAGAGTCAGGCCGTCGCTCACATTGAGTGTTCCTACTGAATATGCATCAGAGCCGTAATGGGATAAACACATTATTCAATACAAGTGGCTGCATGGTGTACTTGGGGTTCTTTATTTAAGCACGTAAACTGCGTGCGTGTTCACAAACATATTCCTTTTCACTTGTTTATAGGCTTGGGCACTTCCTTTTTCTTCTTACCTGTGACCTTTGATGGCAAAGAGACAATTATGCTTTGCGTGCATGAGTGTGTTAAAGTGATACTGAAAGTCTGCCGTTGGCCTTGCCTCGAGCCTCTAAATAATGAGAATAAATGTTAGTGTTCAAAGATGGTGTGGTATCTGGTAAGCAAGTGGAGGTCAGATATGTGGGAGAAGAGAGACAAAAACAGAGAGTGAAGACTGTGGTTGGTATTAGCATGCTAGATTCTGTAGTTCTGTCTTGTTTTCAGTCCTTTATTTTGTGTTGTTTAAAAAACAATGCACAAAATAATGCCTGGCTGTGTTTGACAAATAATTTTTTAAAGTATAAATATAGAAATTGCAAATTCTTGGAACATCACAATTATAATTTATGATACCCAATTTGATATTAAAGTCAGATTAATTTTTGAAAATGCCTAAACTTAAGTAGTTAAATAAAAATCATATGAAAGTACTTTTCGGCAAATTATCATTGTTGCTTTAACCTTCAGAAAATGTCAAATAATCCATAGAAGTTTCAAATAATGCAGATTACTCTAGGTATTTTTTTATCCCTTAAACGTTTGTCAAATGTCAAATGTGATTTTTCTTTTTATCAGCAGTCCACATTAAAAAAATTATATACAAGCACTGAATGCCATTAAATTAAAAAGACAAAGTACTTGCAACTCACAGCGGTTTACAAAACATGCCAAACTTAAATGTGTCAAAATGCAAGCATCACCTCGAGGCTTGAAGTGTTTAACACCAGAACGGTGATAATTAAATATTACCTTCAAACTGCAAAGCAATAGACTGCTAGAAAAAAAAAGTTATCTAAAAAGATACTGTAAGTTGGCCTACTGACCTTAAATCAAAAAAATATCTCTTTTATTAAAATGGCAACTTTTTGCAACAATAATAGCTTTGCGTCTATGAGGTAAAACTGTTCCAGCATCATTTTGACCCACTCTTTTGACTTATTTATTATTTCAAACTGCCTAGACTAATGGGAAGCATTATGTGACATCATTACTTCTGCAGGTATGGAGTATTTAGTAATGTCTCCACTCTGAAAGTTTAGTGGGAAAAGTTTTTCAGGCATGTAGCTTTCATCATGTGTTAACCAGCAGGGCTCAAATGTATGCATTTGCTTTAATTGAGCTCTTTGGAATTCTGTTTAGTCTTGGTTTTCAGAGCTGTCTTTCAGTTTCCTTCAATATATGACGACTTAAAGATCAATATATCAGCACTCCAGTCAACTTCGGGAGAAACGGAGATCAAAAATAGCAGAACAGTTGCTCTTTCATCTTAGGTTCACATGTCCAAAAGATGCAAGCACCAATGGGAAACCTCTTCTGCTAAATAAAACACCTTTACCAAAAATTAATGATGAATATTTGATTAAAGGTTCAGACTTCTTTAGTAAAAGAGAAACAGGGCTGCTTTTAATCGGCTTATCTGATTTTAATGCAGCCAGTTTTATTTATTAACATTGCAGGCCAGATGTCTAGATGAGTTACCTACTGAAGACCTCATGTTTAAAAGTTTGTATATTGAGAAAAGCAGTTATGGGTAACATAACAATGTCATGTTATGGGTCCTTTTTGCTTAATCTTTCACACTTGTAGTGCAAAAGCTAATAAACAAACCACGTGATGTGTTATTAAAATCAAAATATTATTCATATGTATATGTACAGTATACATATGATTATGTATTTTTGAATCAATATTATAAATGCACTAGCTATTTTACTGTTTATTTAGGAACATTGCGACATGATTTATTCCTTTAATTGGCTGAAGTCTTAATAATAGAAATACATTAATGCAATAATAAATAATTTGTTAGCAGTTAATATTTAGCTGATAAAAATGACTGATGCTTTTGTTACTCTGCAGACCTGAATATTAAAATATACAAACAGAATGGTTTTGTAAGCATTTGTGCCAAAGTCGGGATCTGACTGGACAGAACCGACAATTTAACTTGATAAAAGATGGATTCTGTGGAAAACTCTTTTGTGTTTAATATGTATGACCCCCCCAACCTTGAATTTTCCTCTTGAACACAGATGGTGACAAAAATCACTTCAGCATATTTGGGGATACCTTGACCCAAAATAACAGGTCGCTTGAAAATGTTAAAGAGTGCATGAGAGTGAATTCGAAGCATTAGCTTTAGCTCACCTTCACTTCAGGACAAAATACTCAAGTATTACGAGGAGTGGATAAAGTAAGTGTGCGTGAAAAAAATAAATAAATAAAAAAAAAAACTCATTTTGGGGGCATTTTCATTTGGAAAAATGAAAAGCCAAATGTGTGTTTTGGAATTCATTGTTATTTTAGTTGTTGTTATATTTAATAATGTTACTTTACTGTGGCATGTTTTCAGGTTAAAAAAAAAATGTGTTGAATGTAATTGTCTTTCAGATACCTCTCTTTGTAACTATGCTTTGGTACTTTGTCAAACATTGCATTTCAGTAAATTTATTCAAATTACATTGCCGAGCTGCACATTTTACCAATTTAGTTCATGTCATTTTTTCCACGAAATACAGATACAGATTTATATAAAAAAAATTTGTAAAGGTCAGATGCCCCTGGGTTTTTTTTTTTTTTTTTTGACCAGGGGGTCATTTAGCCTAATCTTATTGCTTCCATTTGATTCCCATGCATAATAGCTGTTGGGTGATGCCTAATGATCCTCAACATGCTAAACTTATATGTAAATGTGTTACAGTTTATCAGTATATGGACATTGTTATATACTGGGCCTTCTTCCCCCATCTAACTGTATAAACATCCACATTACATAAGCACAGGGTTATTTAAGGCCATTTCCATATCAACAAACTCCAACAAAATCACAAAAATTGCACCACCTTGTGGTACTGTACCAGTTTTTTATTTTTCAAAAGGAGTCTTTATATCAAACCAATGTTTGATAGCAATGACATAACTATGAAAATGATTTTATATGTCATGCTTAATTAGCAAAGATATATTCATAGACCTATTTTAAAAGTTAGTGACAGCACATGAAGCAGTTTCGATGGTCATGATCAGCTCGAGCCAAGAATTCACACAAACCACATTCAGAACTGCTTTATATAGGAGTTTTTAACTAAACTCAAAATCATAAGATCCAACTTGCCTGACAAATAATACACCTATCGTCTTGTTTATCTTCCTTTAGAATGCAGGTATAATCACACAACTTTAAGAGACCACTTAAGTATGACATTACTGGGGCTGGCGATCAAATTATTATTATTATTTTTATTTTATTTTGTGTGTGTGTGTGCTTATACTTCAAACAGTTTATTTATAGTCATTTAATGCTTAATCAATCCAGTTCTGACTCTTTGCTCAGTGCTCCGCTTGTGCAGATGACAACATTTATAGTTGCATTTCCAGCCTTTAAATATGTACACTTTATTATTATTATTATTATTCTGCAGTATGACATTTTTATAAGTTTGTGATTGCACAGTGCATGGTTTAATTAAACTAAATCATGATTAAACGATCTAGTTTTATCGAGTAACATTTAGTAAGTTCCACGCACTTAAATGTTTGAACATCCATTTGTCCTAGATGCACAGGTTAGCGGCTGCGTAATCAAACTACCTTGCCCTACTTCTGGATGTAGAGCTGTATATACCTGAGCGCACCCATCGCCCCATCCCATCCCTCCCTCCCTCCCTCCCTCCTCTCGCTCGAGCTCTCATTGCAGTAGGAGGGTCCATGTGCACACAGTGACGTCGCTACGCAAGTCTGTCTGAGTCCTCCGCTGTTTGTATTAGTCTTCAGTTGGGCGCCTTCAACAATCTAGAAGCAATGTGCACGTAAACAGAAAACAAACGACAGGACGTCTCGGTGAAGTCTCTGATGACTGTACTGCTAATGCGCTGTCGTTAAGGGTCTCGCGTCATGCGCGCGGCAGTGTGCGGTGCGTTCAGCTGTCACAACTGAAACTAGTATATGCAAGCAGTCGCAACACTGGGAATACTTCTAAACACAACTTAACGCCACTGTTTGATGTCATTCTCTCCGTTTTTTTGCATTGGATTACTAGTGAGCAGAAGCAGAGATAACTGTCACCATTGGATGTCGTAATTACGGTAAGATGTCTTAATATTATTAATATTAGCATTATATCGCTGGAGAACAGATAAGTCATATCTGAAGGTATTGCAAATGCAGAGCGTTTCAAACTTGTCTAAAACTTGCAAATTTGTGACAAACGATGTTTCACATGACAGGACCCCTGTGCTGTGCATGAAGAGCAGGCACTTTAAAGCAATGAAAAGAAAAAGAAAGAAAAAAGAAAACAACAACACAAGAATTAAATCAATCAATTAGTAACATCTTTGCATAACATTGTAACATTGTTTTCGGTTAAACTAACTAAATCCTCGCAGCAGTCAGGATTTATATGAGTGAATACTGTTTAACGCATCGCCATTGCTAACGCTTTCCATCAAATCTTGCCTACAACATGTTTTAAATAGTTACATCAAAGCTTAGCGCGATCTCGTGAGAAGTTCTTCACGGGATATATTATGTATATGTAACGTTAATATCATCCTTTCTTATTTACTGTAGCTACGTCTGCTAGAAGTCAGAGCATCTAGAGTTGAGTGCAACTGAAAGTTTATTCAGCCAGATGGGACTCAAAATTATGAGTGATGTTCACATACAGTACGAACACAGGCGAATACGATTTATTATTGTGTAAATGCACGCGCACCTCCTGCATATTTATCCCGCATATTTAAGCATAGCCTACTTGATTCACGTGACGTCATGCGATGAATAAAGTGCACCGCGACGATATTTAAACAGGGGCTCTTTTGCAGAAGAAACAACTGCGTCACATTCATCATTCTGGAGGTCGCTGTGCAATGCAGCATGAAGTTTCACGCATTCGAACCTACTCGTAAAGTTGACTAAGTTTTTACAGACTACGCAAAGAGCAAGGTCGTAATTCAGAGATTTTAAAGATCGTAGCAGAGATATTGTGGCTACAAAGCTTATTAATAAATGTCTGACAGCGACGGGACCATTCTGTGAGTGGCGTGATAAACTCTTGGCGACTGTGTGTCTAGTTCTGTCCAGTGGCTTGACGCTAAACTACGGTATCGTGGGAAGAAGACGATAGGGAGGGGGAAAAACACAAAACAAAACAAAAACATCGAACTACGTCAAAGTTTAAAGCAGCACTGTCATCACCATATGACTTTGCTTTTAAAAGTGCGATGCTTAATGAGCTACATGTAGCTACAGAAGAACTATCAGTTCCAGTCTTAGGACAGATTGTGAAAGAAGTCTGTATGTACTGTACATGACTGACAGTTTAAACTCTTAAAGAACGCGGTTCTGCCCCATCTTTAGTTCCTCCCCTAATGCTCGTGTGTGTGGTCGGTTTGCTTTCTCCTCTTGGTGCTGTCAACAATGTGAGAAATTCACTTTTTTTTTCTTTTGCCCCAAGCCATAAATAAATAAATAAAATATTACATACGTGAAATTGAACAAATGTGCAATGCATTAAATCCTGCACTCTGTTTTCAGATTTAAACCAGTTGTTTATGCACTGATGCAGTCTCTGCTTTGTAAGTCTCAGTCCAATTTTTATTTTTTTATTTTTTTTTTTTGGAAGCTTGTTCAGGCTGCCAGCACCAAGATGAATTACTTACAGGCTATTTGGAATTTTAGAAGGTGCACACATTTGTCATTTTAACATAACTAAATGTAACACTGCTAAAATGAGTCCTTAAATAATATCGTTGCCATCTGAGGGACAGAAGGATTCACTTTTGTTAGTTAAACATATGTTCAAAGATAATGTACCATAGAAAAATAATTTTATATCCTTTCTGTTTTTCTAGAAATATAAAATAATATTACTATATATACAGTAGATATATACATATTACTACTGCTAATAATAATAATCCATAAAGGATTATAGAACAAAGGAATTACACATTCTATAATAAACTATAATAAATACAAAATATTATCACCAGTAATGAGACTGCCTGACAGTAGGCTAAAGTGCCATTAACACTTTGAACATAATATAACTGTATGTGCGTGGATGTACAGTATATGAAGGGCAGAGGCACATTTTTATGAACTTGACCTATTATCATCCCTCCTACACTTTTGTGTTTTAGCAGGTAAAGGACTTTTTATGGTGCAGAAAGATAGCAGCTGATGTTAGAGAGTGCGGCAAAGTAAAGCACGGGGATTTGCTTGGAAAAAAGGTTACCTGCTAGGTCACAATTTATATTCAATGAGAGGGCGAGTGAATTCCATGAAAACTACCTTGAATGTGGATCACTACTCCTGATGTCTGCAGAGGCAGTGCCATATGGAAGCAGATTAGACTCAATAATAATTCACGCAAAAGACACGATGCACTCATGCGTATCCCATTCCACATTCATGAAACCCAATTCACGTGTACGAAATTTTTATTTCAACAAAAACCTTATATATAAATAAAATACTTTTCACAAATTCAAAACACAATTCACAGATGTACAACTGTATACAAATATGTGGAATATTTAAAATTCACGAGTTCATCACGGACTGTGAATGTGTGAATTGCTTTGGTTTTGTGTGTATTTTTTTAGACTTTTCTGGAAGCAAACTCCTCCCACACGGGACACTCATACTCTATAGCCAATCAGATTTGAGCCTGTTGATCGACCGATCATAACCCACTGTGGGCGTGCCTACCTGGATGTTACGTCATCAGCGCGAGACCACGGTTCAAGTCACGGCAGGGGTTCGTGCAGTTGAGTGTTTCATTTTAGGCAACTAACCTTGTAAAGATGTATTGTTGTATCTTTACATGCTTAAAACTTGCAAGTAAAATCGGTCATTTAGACAATCATTAACAAGACCAGTGTAAGCCAGCAGCTGCTATGAATACAGATAGTGTTGCAAAAAATGCAGCTGTCTTGTGTCAGCCACAGTGTTTCGTATATTGGCCAAAATGAAGAAATAATTCTGTTTTTGTTCAGCAACGCCCACTTAGCGCTGAGCCTGCCCTAATCATCATAACTTAAATAAAGATGAATAGACCTCAGGAGAACTCAGTGTATGATTAACGATATGTTTGTAATTACCACTTGTACAAGAGGATGCAGTGTTTATTATTACACAATAATTGGTTTCCATGCATTCTTCAGGATTTAAACACCAAAATCTGGCACGTCCTGACAGAGAGAGACATAGTGAAGACTGAATCTAAAATATTTGATTAATTAACTTTTCACATAATGTATTACATGTATTTATTATTCGGCCATGAAATTACAATGCTAAATACTCTAAATGGGACACTATACTAGCTTATTCTGTAAATTCAGTGTAAAAGAGGTTTGAATTCTTTTTGACTGAAGAACTTCTAGCACAGTGTCAAACTGGTATCGAGCCAATCTCAGCTGTAGTTGTGCTGCGTTTGTACTCCGTCATAATCTTCAAATCATATTTCATATTACAGGCACAGTATAATTAATCATGGCCATTTCATTCCCCAAATAATCAGAAACTTTAATAAACTTCAACTTTAATAAATTAATAAATCTTATACAGCCACTGTAAAAACTGACTTGTTTTTAATGTTTTATTTCTGACATAAAACAATAACAAGAACATTTAACAATGCATAACAAAGCTTTATGCCTTAACATGAGCAAAGTCATAGGGTACCATTCTAAAATAAATTTAGTAATAATGCACAACTAAAAAAATCTGGCGAAACTCTCAAAATGGATGGGGGTGCAACATGTCTGTTTTGAAAGAGTTCCAGTTCCAGATAAAACTTCTAGATTCATATCACCTCATAACTTGTTGTAAGGTGTTGTCTCTGTAATTTGTATATCATCAGCCCCACAATTCTGGAATAAATAGTATTTGCAGCATAAACAAATTAAAATAAAATGTACATGGTTTCCAATGTGTGAATGTTATTACACACATCACCAGCTGAATGCATGTCATCCCAAGATTTTATACACAAGACAAGCTCTGCTGTGACAGCTTTTTCATGTCCTCAGTAAACAAAAACAGAAGAGACTGCTTGAAAAATATCCAAAAACTATATTTTCATAATCTTCTATTTATTTATGACATGTCCGATTCCTATCAGCAAAACCTTATTTTATGAATCTAATATCTTTATGTGGTATCCACATGAATATTGATTATATATTAAATAACCAGAAGAATCGATTAATATTAAATCATAACACACTCTGGAATAAACAGCAGCCTCTGGGTTACACTGGTCAAGTTAATGAGTGTGTCTAAATGACTGATTTTACTTCCAAGTTTTAAGTAAGCATGCAAAGATAAAACAATACAACTTTAAAAGGGTAGTTACCTGAAATTAAACAATCAAATACACAAACCTCTGCTCTGCTGAACTGTGACTTGAACCATGGTCTCACGCTAATGATGTACCATCCAGGTAGGCATGCCCACAGCGGATTATGATTGGTCAATCAACAGGCTTAAATCTGATTGGCTAAAGAGTAAGATGTGTGTGGGAGGAGTTTGCTACCAGGAAAGTCTCAAAAATACACACATAAATCCAAGGCGATTCACACATTCACAGTCCATGATTTAATGTTTTTTTTTTTTTTTTTGCACACAGTTGTACATCTGTGAATTGGGTTTTGTTTTTGTGAAATATATTTTATGAATATTTATTCTTATTTTGTGCATGTGAATTAGATTTTCTTTTTTTTTTCATGAATTAGGATCCGCATGTGTGCACTGTGTCTTTTGCATGAATTATTATTGAGCACTGTTGGGAACGTTACTTTAAAAAAGTAATTAGTTATAGTTACTCACTACTTGTTAGTAACTGAATTACTCTATAATAAAAGTAACTCGTTACCAGGGAAAGTAACTATTTGCGTTACTGTAAAAAAATAAAGTTGTTATATGTCAAAGAATTTTTTTTGAAGTCAGTTGAAATGAGTAGAACAGACAGGTGTTCGTTCATAACTTTCGATATTTATTGCACGTCAAAAGACAGCAGTTTTATTCTGCACTTCAAGTATTATCTTTGTTAGAAAAGTGTTCTTGGCCACTAGCTTTGTAGATGTGTGTGTCACACATTATATGCATGTTCTTGCCTTTGAATTTGAAGTAGTGCATATCTCCAGCTTGAAAATGCCAACTTTTCATTGGATTGCTCCTGACTCGCCATCTCTGCTGTGAATCTCTCTTTAGCTGTTGCGTTCGTGCGTGTGTTTGGCGCCGCTGGCGTAAAAACACTGGCTCTGATTGGCTACCATGAAACAAATGACTCTGCCTTAGCCAATCATAATAGCTTATCTTGTTATTAACCCACCTCCTTACTCGCTGTGTGAGCCAGGGCTGCGTTCGGATAAATCAATGCACAGTAACGCACCGCATTTTACGTCCAGTAATGTTAACGGCATTGTAACGACGGGAAAAGTAATTAGTTAGATTACCCCGTTACTGAAAAAATAACATCTTACCTAACGGCGTTCTTTTAAACGGCGTTAAACCAAACACTGTTATTGAGTCTAATTTGCTTCCATAGTGCACTTCTCAAAGCAAAGACTTTCACAGTTAATTTACAAATTTGCTACTTTATAATGGATTCACATATCATGGTGGTAAAAAAAAAATATGTAAAAAAATTAATGTAAAATATTAAAACCTGGGAAAGGCTGGTTTAAAATATAACATCTCAGCAAGAGAAGATGGGGATGCACAGAGAGGGGTGGCCCTCACATTCTTAAAGACGAGGGCATTTGCAATACCATTTAATTAGCATTCCATTTAATTCTAAGGATAGAAATCGGTTATAAAAATAAATATATATATCTTTATTAAGTGCAGAAGAAAATTATATGCAATTTTTTTTTGCAAGATGTCTTAAAGCCCAACGAAACTTATACATAAATTATACATTTCTTTGTAATAACAAAACTGAAAACAGTAATTCTGTAATGAATTTTACAAAAACAGACAAATTAAACCAGAAATGAATAACAATTATGTGTGCACTTTGGTTTGACAGTCAGAGTAATGAAATTTCTTTGTTTATTGCTATATAAATATTGCTATTTAGAATGTAAAGTCTAAATGTTTTTAATTTATTGGTCCATTAGGTTTATCAAATGATCCAGGTATGGAGACTAAAAGATACCAAAGTTACTGCGAAGGGGCAAATGCAGAAAACAAATGGGCACAAATGCCGAACACCATGGAGTATTGCTGTTCTGCTGAAGAGAATCTGACAAACAGCGACGTGCTTATGGATATTGTTAACTCAAGCAATGCCCCTAACTCTGCCTGCAAGGACAACAACTTTAAAACTACAGAGACAACCATGCTTAGAGTTAATCAGAATCAACCATTACCTTTTCCCTCCTTCAAAAACTCCTTCCACAACCGCAAGTCGGAAACAGACTCAAAGGAGCTCTCCAAAACAGTTGCTGAGTCTATGGGCTTGTACATGAATGCTGCCAGGGAGGCAGACTTTAGCTTTGCCCAACAAGGTACTGCAGGAGGGCAGGGTAGCCCGGAGAAACTGTATCCTCTTTGTGGGAGAGCAACTGAAGACAGCCAGTCCAAAAAGACTGGGAGTCCAAAGATGAAAGCTCCCCCAGCTTCATTCCCACCTGGGGCCCAGCTACCCAATGGTGGCCCTCAGGAGTGCAATGTGGTCTCTGCCTCAGTGCCCTTTGCACTGTCCACTGCTCTTTCGTGCAGCACTGATGGATCTGGACCCATGTCTAGTCCTACCGGACACAACATGGTGTCATCCACTACCAGCCCCACCTTCTTTGACTCTGATTGTCCATCTCTAGCTTCTGCCCGCAAAAACTTAACCCAAGGTCAACACACCAGTCCCAACATCTGTAGCCCTGTAAAGTCCAGAATGGTGGGGTCACCACCACTGGCCAGTCCGCTCAGCGTTATGAAGTCTCCAGTTTCCAGCCCTCATAGCATAGGTAGCGTGAGCTCACCGCTTTCCTGTAACACTAACATGAGATCATCCGTCTCAAGTCCAACAACATATGGAGGCAATACCTGTAACGTTAGACCATCCATCTCCAGTCCACCCACTGTTGGCAGCATGACCATGTCCAGTCCCAGGAACTCATCCAGGGGCTTCTCGGTCTCTAGCCCTCCCAGTGGATTGGGCCTAGTTCAGAATGATGTCAACAGCCCTGAGAGCCAAGAGCACGACTTCAAGGCATTCGAGTTCCCGAAGGTAGAAAATGTGGATGGGGAAATATTTAACATCGGCTTGGATGCTATGGGAGTGGCCAAATATATCAAAAACGAACCTGGCACTGATTACAGGAGTATGTGCCTAGGCAGCAGCAAAAGCGCCATGCCACATTCTCCTTTCATAACTCACATTAAAACAGAGCCGAACAGAGAGGTGACTTGTTCGAACCTCCAGTTTGTAGAGCCGCAGCACTCTCTAGGCTGCTTTCCATCTACAGAGACCACATACTTGTCTTTGAGGAATAATATTGACGAATATAGTCTTTCTGGGATCTTGGGACCTCCGGTTTCGTCTCTGAATGGCAACTATGAACCTGGTGTGTTTCCTAACAATGGCCTGACTAAGGGGATTAAACAGGAAACCAGTGATGGCAGCTATTACCAAGAGAATAATAATGTGCCCACGTCGGCTATTGTTGGCGTTAATTCAGGTGGACATTCATTTCATTACCAGATCGGAGCGCAAGGAACAATGTCGTTTTCACGCCACAATCTGCGGGACCAGACGAACCCCTTGTTGAATCTAATTTCTCCAGTTACTGGATTAATGGAGACGTGGAAAACTCGCCCAGGCCTGTCACAGGGCCCTCTCTCTGCCAGAGGGGATGGCTATCCAGGCTCTGTCTGCCTTACAGAAAACTTGGAAAGGTAAGACACACACAGGGAGTTTTTAATGTGTTGTAGTGTTGTTTTATGCTCAAACATTAGAATAATTCTATGCCCAAAAGAGAAGAAAAAAAAAAAAAAAAAACATGAAACCATGTGAGAATTAAACAAATGTTACAAATGCTGTGGAGACAATTTGCTAAAATTAGGCTAAATCAATTTCATTTGTCTGGAAGCTCCCAGTCAATATGATTAACTGACAGACAAATGGCTTGCTTTCAAAACATCCTCTCCACTTTAATGGGTAGGACTTACTGCTTTTGTGGTACATTAAATCTACACTTAAAACCAGCACATGTTCTCGACCCAACACTGGAGGACATTCGCTCTACTAAGCTCCCTTATAGGAGGGAAGCAAAGTTTCCTTCTTATCAGGACTTTGTCTGGGTCTGTGAACATAAGCATAACGTATTGTGTTGTTATCAGAAGGCCTTGGAAGATCTTGTGCAAAGAAGTGCGTCTTGTTATTGAGTCCAGTCATTATAGACCAGTGTCATACATTAATAATTAATGGTAGGTCAAGTACCTTTCTCTCAGAAACAATGATAAACAAGCAGTTTTTATGAAAGGCTTTTAAACAAACAATGGGAGAGATCGAAGAAGTTGCTTAATTAATCATTTGAGACAAGAAACTGATAATTTCTCACCCAGTGCTTCAGTGTAGAATTAACATGAGGATGCAACTTTTTTTGCGACCTTGTCCACTTTAGCCACTGCCATGTGAACACTGAATCAACTGCAGTGGGCCTTAGGAAATCCTCGGCAGATACTGAAGTCATCAATGTTTGCTTACCAGACTTTAAATTATACGGTTGCATAATTTCTTTAACAAGCTTGCAAAGTGCAGGAAGCCCTAAACTGTTCTATAAAGCATATCCCATCTGACAGTCAAAACTTTTCTAAGAGTCAGATGTTTGTAGAGTTAACTGAGTGATACATTGAACCCCCTTTTCAGAATGTGTTCATTTGATGCTATTCTGAGACGAGGCAATTACAGCTAGCCGAGCTCTAGCAGTATAGCTAATGATTTTCACCCCATCCCAGATGTCCTCTGAAACAGTCAGCCAAGCACTCATTCAAAATAGAGTGTCTTTTTTACCACTCTAATGATATCAGGAAATGTGAAACGCTAAGTTGGCTAACGAGAGAGCGTAAATGTGTAAGTTGTCTCTAGGTTTGTAGCTTTGTCATGTATTTTTGGGCAAAATAGTTATAGTGAGTCTACCTTGAATGTTATTTAAGCAGACCTTTGAAAAAAAAGTCTGTTTACTTAAGAGTGTGGATTTAAGCTGAGCCCACCACTGTAGCATCATCTATTATGAAGCAGTCCCTTCTGACTGGCTACTAGGCTACAGTGAATTATTTAAGTTTATGATTTGTGTAGCATTACATAGCACTCTTATTTAATTGTTAATGTATGTGTACAGTTCTTTTTGGATAAGAGGTTACAGGGAATGTGGTCAAGCAGGCTTGCTATTCAATCTAGGCAATCTTTTTTAAATCTAGTTTAACGTTAATTAAAAAATTGAGAAGTTATACATAAGATATTTTCACGTAGTATATTATTGTTAATTTTGAATTGTTCAGAAACATTTCACTATCAATTTTTTTGTAGAAACCAAAATACATTGATAAGATCAAAAACAACATTTATTTGAAATCAGAATCTTTTTGTAACTTTTTGTATAATTGTCTTTACTGTCACTTTTGATCAATTGAATGCATCCACGCTAAATAGCGTATCAATGAAAAAAAATCATTATTGATCCCAAACTATATATACACACACACACACACACACTCACACACACACACACAATCATGTAAACAAGTTAACAAGGGTTATCTACGATCAAGAAAAATTCATTTTTAGTTTTACCCAGGACCTTGACACTCATAATAATTTGCCTTTGGGCCCTGCAAAGTTCTGATGTTCTCCCTATCTTCCTCTCTCTCTCTCTCTCTCTCTCTCAATGGTTCTATGCTGTCACTGAGTTTAAATCAATAGCCATGACTGAGTGACAGAAGCGGAAGGCACTGATCTAAAACCTTCTTTTTCCATTTGTAACTGAAAGGTTAATATTCAGGTTCTATAGGGATGTCAGCTAGGTAAGAGTAAAAAGGACTACAAATATAGATAACAAGCTACAGTATGAAAGTTACAATGATACAGCAGTTTCCTTTAAAGGCAGCCTATATAGTGGCAGTCACATCGCTGCTGACAGGATCAAAGTCACCCTCAGCCTAATGAGATCAAGCTTAGCCAGAATGTCAGAGTAGATGACAGTCAGAGGTGGGATGGCTCACTGCCACGTCGGCCTCAGCTGGCCCTCAACATCACACATTACTCCTGGTCAGTCAATATCTCTGTATGTTTCCACTCTTTTCTTTCGTTTACTCTGTCTTTCTCTAATGTTTCTTTTTAATGTTGCCTCCTTCATAATCCATTAGGTTCGTCATAGGAGTCCTTTCTTTGATATCAGCATTAACTATAAGCCATTATTGAATCAATCACATGTTATAACTCAGAAAAAAAGTAAGAGAGAAAAGCAAGCAAGAAAATGACACAGGCAGTAAAGTGGGGGTGGGGAGAGAAAAACTGTTTGGTGCCTTCAAGCTGTGCATGGTAGCGTAAGGGAAATCTCTTCTTGCCTTTGTTTTTCTCTTTCCTACACTGATGAAAAAGTGCTGCCAAAATGCAACCTGCAGTGATACTTCCGTTACAACTTTTTGAACCACTCTGAATGTAATTATTGATAAAGAATATAGTTGAAACTGACATGCCGTCAAATCAAATGACAGAATTAGTGAAAAGTGCAAAGTGTTACAATTTAGTTATGCATGGTAACCAGTAGAATACATTTGAAAGTACGTCTTAATAATATGTGGAATAAATATTCTTTATCAAGCAGAATTCCTTATGACTGGACTGAGTCTGCCAGAGCAGGCATGATAAGGAAGCAGCAGTTCAGGATGAAGAGAGGTCTTTGCTCTGGACTTTGGCCAACTCTCAATGTTCCTCCAGCAGATGAAAGGGCATATCCCTGTGAGAGCACTAATGAGCTCTTAATTGTATGTTCTTCTACAAAATTAATGGCCAGCGTAAATTTGATAAATTTGGACGTGGCTGGATACTAATATACCAATTATATCCCAACCTCACAAAATCTGTCCCTCTCCATGATGGGCTGCAGACAGGGGCAACACCTCTGTTCATTTGTGACGGGAAGCAGAAATGGGAAGAAGTGGGAAATGGAAGTGAGAAGTGTGGGGAGTATGGAGAGACTTTCCTCTGGGTTCTGCACCAAGTGATGGAAACTATTTAATTGCTTTTTTGGGAGTAACAAATGTCTGTGTAGATCAATATTGCTTTGCAATTCTACCTGTCAATTTAATCCCAAACCTTATAAAATGTTATTGTGCAGGAAGTCATTATGTGTTCCTATGACTTACAGGAAATCACTTCAGCCACCTGTTCATCACTTATTAAACGCTTCCCTAACTTTTAAAAAAGTTTTAAAGTGATTTTTTTTTTTTGTTAAGAGTCAGTTCACCCAAAAATGAAAATTGTGTTAGTAATTGGTCACCCTCATGTAGTTCCAAACCGGCATGACTTCATTTCTTCTAAAGAACACAATAGATGATATTTCGAGAAAAGTCTATACAGTGGAATTCAGTGCTTACTGGATTCAGTGGTTCTGTGTTCCACAGAATAAATAAATTCATACTCGTTTGGATTGACTTGAGTAATAATACAATTTTATTTTATCTCTTTAAGCATTATACAGTACAGGGTCAACCTAGTGCACTAAGAAGTGCAGCGGCACAAAAAAAAATATATATATATATATAAATAAAAAAAATTCCAGTTCACAGATGCATTAATATGAAGCAGAAAATGTTCGTATTTAGAGTAGTAAGTTTGCAGGCAGTTTTTATTTTATGATATACATCAACAACATTTCAAATGAATTATTAATTACAAAGTCTGATGTACTGTACTTTAAAATATTTAATACAAACAGATTGTAAATATTGAATGCTTTTGGCTAGTTGCTTCTGTTTTTTTTACATCATGATAGTGTATCACGATGTGTGATCACATGTAGAAAATGATGAGTTTGTTGCCTAATCACTTCAATTGATTGCCAATAGCAAAGTAATATTTGGGATATTTCGAAGGGTGTTAAATTATCTTGAATCCAACACACACACAAGCTCACACAAGTATGCTTTGCACAAAAGTGCAATTACTGTATGTTTGGGATTCTGAGTTTGAAATGGCTGTCCTCATTTGAACTTCTTCCTCAAACAGTATTTGTTAGTGCTGGGCCAGATTCTTTCAAGGTAGTCCTGGCATATCTACCCACATTACACCAGTACCAATCCTTCATACAGATTAAGATCTCTATTATTTACTAGCATGTGGCCAAGCCACACAATAAATAATACAACAAACCCTTGAAAAAAATCATGACAGTAAGATGTAAGACAGTAAGTGTCTATATATAAGTGACCATAATTTATTGTGTAAACACTTTATAAGGACATTTAGGCAGATGAAACATTGTATTGAAAATGACAATTTAAGTCCTTTAATGTTGTCAATTTAAGTTCTTTAATGTGTGCATGAATTCCAAAAATGTAAGAATATGATGATCTGAGATACAAATTCTTAAGCGTGATTTTTCCTCATAAGGATTCAGTAGAGAATACAAACAAATTCTTTGAAGCAGTGAGTTGCAAGCAGACTGAGACTTCACAAACAATCCAGAGTGTTATTTGAATGCATTCTTTGATTCATTTGAATCAAAAGCGCTGCATAGGCAGGTCATGTGACCACTGCTACTTCTCACGGAGAGTCACAGCGCTGCTGTTTTCTGCTGTTAGCTGTGCATGACTGCACAAACAAAAGAGTAACTTGATTATTCTTGTCAAATTGTAGGTTGCTTAATTTTTTGAAAATAAGCTTAAGCACTTTCAAAAGCGGCTTAAGTTTGTGGATGAAACCAGGTGAATCAGACATGTGGTTTGGACTGATTGACAAATTCAGAAGCCGTTAATCAAACGGCACTTTGAATTTGAATGATAATTTTTAAGCCTGAGCTCCTGACAATGTGGGTCAAGCTCAGTTAAAAGGGAGACGCAAGGAGCAAGAATACGTTATATGTGTATTTTACTTGCTACACTCGCACAGGCCGACCATATGTTTAGTATGCTTGATAAATCTTTCAAAGTGGTCAACACTGTGGCATCAGACGTGGGAAACAAACACAAGCTCTGTTGGGCTTTGTTGGGTCTTGAGTTGCGCCCATAAAAATGAAAAGCCTTTTTGATATGACTATGCTGCAGGGTTCGCGCATAAACGTTGCATGCCCTGGAGACAGCCAGTGACACACTGAACCAGCAGGTAAAAAGACACAGGAAGGTGTCAGATGGCACTTTATAGAAAAGACACTATATCAAGTGTACACATCGGTAGTGCAGCCTCAAATACAAGAGTAAACCTCGGCAGGAAGTTCAGTGGCTTCTATTACAGGAAAGAAAAATGGTGGGGTTAAAAGAGCAACATGTGAATCTATACAGGTATTAAGCACAGTATTAAGAGATGGAACTTTATATTTCATAAAGTGCAATTTTATTTCTCGTACTGTAGTTTGCAATCTGCCAATTGTGACTTTACCTCACAATGTGACTTCTTGCAACCTTATTCTGCAGTTGTCAGTTCATTTCTTGTAATGTTACTATATGTTGCAATCACAAAATAATTTCTCACAATTATGACTTTATATCACACATTCGTTGCAAATCTATATTTTAGTATGACTTTATATGGCAAAGTGTGACTTTATTTCTTATTTTAAACAGTTACGACTTTATTTGTCATAATGTAACTGTAATAATAAAAACTCCATACTCATCGGGAAGAAGAAGGCGGGAACCGGCGGACAATCAACTGACATTTTAATGATTCAAAATAAACACAAAACAGTGCTCCAGCCCCTCACGGACGACTGGTGCGCGCAAATAAAAACCAAAACATAAAATAAGGCCCAGGCCTGGCCCTCTTTCGTCCTTCACTATCGTCGCTCCAGTTTTATATCCTTCCATCTCCTCTGTGGGACTCGAGACCGGCGGTGGGGCGCAGGTGTCGCGGATTTCCGAATCACTCTACCGGCCTCGCTCGTTCCCACATCTCTCGGCCCCGCCCCACTCGTCACAGTAAACATACATCAAAATTACACATTTATTTGTCATGTTTAGAGCTTTATTTCAAGTAACTACAACCTACTGTGTATCACACAAAATTGCTACTTTATATTTCACAATATGACTTTTTTTCTAATCTTAAACAGTTGCTACTTTATTTCTTGTAATGTACAACTAAATCTTGTGGTTATGAATTTATTTCTCATGATTATGATTTTTATTTCACACATAACTGCAACCTACTGTACTGTATATGTCTATTGCCACTTTATATTTTTTGTGTTACTTTATTTTGCTTTATACAACTTTATTTTTGTAATTTAACTAAATCTCACAATTGCAAATTTATCTTTTATGATTTTGACTAATTCATTCAACTAAAACCCACTGTATATATATCACAGTTGCAACTTTAAATTTATTTTTTATTTTAAACAATTATTGGCTTTATTTCTCATAATGTAAATATATCTAGAAATTGAAAATTTATTTCTCAAGATTACGACTTTATTTCACACAATTACAAATCTCTGTACACGTCACTATCATATTTTACAGCATGACTTATTTCTTATTAAAAAATATATTTTTAACCCTGAGGCAGTAAACAGCCGCCATGCAATTTGGAATATCATATTTAAATGAATCAGATAATAATTAAAACAAATCAATATAGAGAATGAATGAAAATGGATAACGGACATCTAGTTATGACTCTGTCTGGCATAAAGTATGTCTCAGCATTTCAATAGGGATTTCTGTCTATGGCAATTGTTTTGAACACTAATACCTGTATTTTGTAACTCATACTCATGAGTGTATTCAGAGCCTGTGGCTATATTGTGTTGTTTCTGCACACCTGATACACAGCTTTGAGGCTGCCCGGGGCTGAGTATACCAAACCGTCACATTTCACCACACTGTACTCGGCCAAGTTCACATTCTGTTTATTGCTTGCCTTTGGTTCTACTGTCATCAGTAATTTAGGGAGAGGCACTTCGTCTTTTACGAGAGATTTGTATTTGCCTAATCAGAGAAAGAGAGACATGTGGCAGTTTGTTTTGTCTTAAGGAAATCTGAATTTGTCTCAAGGCAGTCTCTTGTGCCCTTGCAGAATGGAATGTTCTAGATATAAAACCCTTGTTTGAATAAAGAAAAGTAGGAGCATTGGAGAACAACTCTAAAAAAAAAGAGAAACCACAGTGTGCGATTTAAAATAAATAAATAAATGCACGCCATTACACAGCAGTTCAAAACTCCTGACCTGTTGTGGGGGGTGCTTCTTTGCTGGTAATGTAATACCTTTGCTTATCTTGTTGTGTTACAGTAAAGTAATATTTAGGACCATCCAGCTTTTGCATGGATTGCAAATTCTTGTATTTACTTAGAATACATATTGTACACATACAAATAAGCTTTTAAAGGGATATTTCAGGTAACACTTGAGTATAGGGACCAATTCTCACTATTAAACCCAATACCTATACTTAAATGGGTCCTATGATGTTACTAAAAAATAATATTATTTTGTGTATTTGGTGGAATGAATTGTGTTTATAAAGTGTATATTATTTTCCATATACTGTACATTATTGTTGCTCCTCAATTCCACGCCATTCTGAAACGCTTACCGTATTTTCCAGACTATAAGTGGCACTTTTTTCATAGTTTGGCTGGTCCTGCGACTTATAGTCAGGTGCGACTAATTTATCAAAATTAATTTGACATGAACCAAGAAAATGAACCAAGAGAAATGAACCAAGAGAAAACATTGCCGTCTACAGCCGCGAGAGGGCGCTTTATGCTGCTCATTGCTCCTGTAGCCTACACTGAGCAGTATAGAGCGTCCTCTCGCGGCTGCAGACGGTAATGTTTTCTCTTGGTTTTTAGTTCTAAATAAATGCGACTTATAGTCCAGTGCGACTTATATATGTTTTTTCCTCGTCATGACGTATTTTTGGACTGATGCGACTTATACTCAGGTGCGACTTATAGTCCGAAAAATATGGTAGATTTTTCCAAACCTCATCGTTCTGAAAAGTGAGGTATACGCTAATTTGGCCAACAATCCAATGCATTGTGATTGGCTGAATACCTCAAGCGATTTGACAGAAATGCACTGTGATGGAATGTCCTGATCAGAACACTGGCATGATGAGACAAAACCAATAAAACCCATTACAAACGAGGCATTTGTTGCATCTACTCCACACTGCTGAAGAAGGATGCGATCCTTTCTCTTTGGAGTGTTACAAGCTCTTGGTGCATAAAGAAAATCTGTAAAGTTGCAAAGACTCTCAAATCCAAAGAGACATTCTTTCTAAAAGTTAACAAGTTAAGATGTCCACCCCTCCTAAAACGCCTCGTTTAAACACGCCCCCACATGGGTGTCTACATCACTGTGTGGGAAGATTTGCATAACACCCCCCAAATGTTCACACATGGAAAGAATGCGTTACTTTTATTCTCATTGTAGTATTGTTGTTGCCACCACCACCATGTTGTGGAGATGCTGTGTGTTTCATTGTGAAAGTGAAACTACTTAGTTTGGCCTTCCAAAAGAGGCCATCGATGGGTCTGTGCTCAAAGGTTGTTTCCATAAAGTGGGGCAGGTCCAACTTGCAAGGACAGTCTGGTGCTTCTGACTCACAGTCTGTAAGTATGTTTTTTATATTTAAAGAATTTGCCACTGAAGATTCAAACGCGAGTTTTGAGTAGTGTAATGTATCTGTATGTATGTCTCTGATGACAAATGCAGACATGATTTTATGTCTACGCAAGCAAAAAAAAAACAAACAAAAAAACAGCATAAGTCATTATATTCAGTAATTATGTTCCCACTGGATGCAACAAATGCTTTGTTTGTAATGTGTCTGTTGGTTTTGTCTCGGCACGCCGGTTTTGTGAAAAATAATGCACAGTATGGTAAGGGGAATAACATTTCTGTCACACACTTGAGGTATTCAACCAGTCACTATGCACTGGATAGCTGACCAATCAGCGTACGCCTCACACATGTGATTTTTAACCTTAAAACCACAAGAACATTTCAATAGACCAAATACACAACATAATGTTATTTTTAGCAATGTCATATAACCCCTTTAATATATGAAATACTTCCAATTTCTAAAATGTTTTTGTTCATATAACAATATAATTCATACATGGAAATTGAATATATGTACTTATATTACATTTGAGCATGGGCATAGACAGCACTACATCAGGAATGTCTGTGTCATACAAAAACAACTGGTTATAAATAGAAAGATTTTACCGCCCAGGCTGCAGTAATGACCTAGATTTCCTCATTTGTTCTGTAAAGCAATAGCAAGGCCAATGGGGTAATTGTTGGGTCAAACCCCCACCAATGTTCATCAGCCTACTTTAAACGATTGGGTGGTTAGGGACAAAAAGTGCTGCTTTTACAGCAATTCACCGTGTCCAGCCTCCCCATTAACCCACTTTATTGATGTCACAAGTCATCTGAATAATGCTTTTTATATTCCCACACAGCCAGCATGTTCTGCTCACCTGCACTTTTTTTCCAAAGCCGCGTTTGGCAAAGCTAAAGTCTTTTGAGAAGTGGAAGGAACTCTGTCTATTTTTGTCTATTATTACTTTGTCTATTTATCTGTCTGTTGTTATTGACATTTTTAACATGCTTCAAGTGCTTCTTCCATTCCGATACTTAAAAAGCATGTGCCAGGTTTTGGGAAATTTGTGTCAGGGTGTTTTTAATTTTTTTTTTTTTTAAGTATTGTAAAATAAGGCCATATGATTCATGCACTATATTTAAAGTATTCTTAAGTTATATAATAGCTTTCAACTGTTATTCACTGCCAATCTTCCACTGCAGTGGTCTGTTAACTATTGCAATCGAATCACTGTGTCATTGAATTAAAGAATCAGATCAGTTTGATTCATGAATGACTCATTCAGACTTGTTTGGATGCATTGAGAAGACTTTGAATTAGCCTAAAACAACAACAACAAAAACCCTTGTGGACCTTTCCTAGAAAACTTTCATCAGTCAGCAAAAATGAACTTGCTACCACTGCATCACAGCTCTCTCATAAACAAAATTTCATGATGACAAAACATAAGTTAATTGAAGCAGAATGGCACATTACTCTTCTTCAAAACCACAGGGATTCCCAGTTGCAGGTTAATTCTCAAACAGACTCTGATCTGTGCACTATGTCATGTTAGTGGTTCAGATAATATCACATTTGTCTCTCAAACCTCTTCTTGTTTTCTCCGCAGTGCTGTAATGTTTATTAGATTTCTCTTTGTGGTCGTATT
Organism: Carassius auratus; assembly: GCF_003368295.1. Classification (NCBI taxonomy): domain Eukaryota; kingdom Metazoa; phylum Chordata; class Actinopteri; order Cypriniformes; family Cyprinidae; genus Carassius; species Carassius auratus. Next base: position 1,816,886 of record NW_020528142.1, read on the forward strand.
AGACATGTACAAATCCAATTGGTGCATCGTCAGTGGGACACAAAACTGCATCTTATTTGTATACCGGGCAAAAGAGCAAAGCGTGTGAATGACACTATTTATACTTTTGAGTTGGAACAGCCAAGGCCTCAGGATCTAGGACCCTGTGTGTGACTAAAGAGGAAAAAATCTGTTTTGAGTATGGCGTCATAAAATGTGATGCAGTATTAAGACTAAAGGTAAAAAAGAAAATGAAAGTCACCTTACTAGCATGGAAGCTAAGAGTAGACACGCTGAGTCTAATCAAGTGCCTCTTTTTTTGCACCTGAGGCTGTTTTTAATGACTTTAACTAACTTCTTTTGTAAGGAGCCAGGAAAACAAAAACACGCAGGCCTGAGAAGGGGCTTCATATATATCTATAATCATGCTTACTTCACCTGCTATTAGTGGTTGTAGTGACAGGAGGCCAAAAAAATGGTCTTGGAAGTTGCCATTCCCTGCCCGAATGCTGACTCACTAGATATCAGGGAGTCAGATTTCGCCCAAGGGTTGTAGCACACTGAAGAGTCTCGATCCTCCCTGAGAATCATCTGCACTGGAAATGAGGGCATGATGGAGTCACGTGGGAGGGTCTGAAGTCCCTCGGGAGCCCTTAAAAATTCTCCTTAGCACTTAACGCCGCACTTGAGACATAATAGTCGCTGCAGTTGGTGTGCTGTTTAGGCATGCTCTCTTCTCTCACAATGTTAACTCTTTCAGTGTAGTTGCTGTCAAGCCATGGATGTCACAGCTGTTTACTGCTGCCAAAAACCTTGGTAAGCTTAATTTTATTTTTTGCTCCAGATGTGATGAATTTCAGGACAGAAAATGTTTTTAAAGTACACTAGAACTCAAGAATAAGGTAATGTCTTGTTAGCAGTGCATGGATTTAATTAACTCTTTGTAACAAAAAAATAAAAAATCCTATCCGTAATCATTTTTATTTTTTTCTTGTTTTCCAGTAAAAATATGGGTCCCACTTAATATTAGGTGGCGTTAACTACTGTGTATTTCCCCCTCAAAAAATACAAAAATAAGCACAGTTTATTTATTGTGTTCATATTGTACTGCAAAATGCTAGGATACGAGTTTTGGGTCAGGTTTGGTGGTATGGGTAAGTTTAAGTGTGGGTTAAGGTGTAAGGTAGGGCTGTGCGATATGGGGAAAATATCTAATTGCGATTTTTTTTGACATATTGTGATTGCCATATGATTTGTGATTTTAAATTTGCAAAGTCAGGCTTCAGCTCAATACTGTCAATAATGTGCAGCACAGTATGAGTATTATTACCCTGCTGAAAAAAAAACAAAAAACAATTCTTACAGTTTCCATGAATCCATTAGAAAATTCCTTTTTGTTTTTGGCATTATTCTAATAGGAATTACTGTTGTTCGATACAACTCCCATTATAACCCTGATTGGGGAGAACGCTCGCTCTATTGGTTAGTAAGTCTGTCACTCAAGGCATGCATATGATCTGGAACAGACTAATATTGCATCCACATCGCAGGCTTTTGCGATTAGCAAATTGCAACGTCTCAAATCGTGATTTCGATTAGATTTCGATTAATTGCACAGCCCTAGTGTAAGGGATGGGTCAATAAAGTCATTTTAAATGTAATTACAGAAATTAGTTACAGATGTAATTGCATGCAATATAAGTACAATGCAAAACGTGTATGTAACCAATAAGTACATTGTATCAAATAATTAATTTCAAATGCAAGTATATTGTAGTTAAGGCCACTTTATATCAAAGGGGGCCAGCATAAATTTACCTGAGAAGCAATAACCTTGTTTTTACAGAAAAATACAATTATTTTAAATAAACTTAATTGTATTAATTTAATCTAAATACTGCTACCAATAATAAAATAATTAATAATGAATAAAAATAATACTTTAAATCATTACTTAATAATTAATTGTATTAACTGTATGTCATAATTCAATTTCATTATGACAATTCTAAGCATAAATTTCACTAAATTTTGTTAGATTCATGCTACACACAAGAACTATTTAATCAAAATGATGCAAACTAATTTTATATATATATATATATATATATAAATGTGTTTAATCTCGTATCATTTTGAATAATATTGTTTTAAGAATTATGTGCTATTTTTACTGGAAGGCTAGATAATACTTATTACATGATTAAGTAAATAGCAGCCAAATATAATGAGAAGTATGCTTTTTTGTGCATGTATTGCTGTGAATAGTGAAGCATATTATGACCTCGGTAATAGGCTCCAGATTTTGGAATATGGCTACATTAAATTGTCTCCTCACTGGGGTGGTTGCAGCATGATGCTGGTTAAGCTATTATAGTAAGGTAATTGGCCTGTACTGAAAAGAGGAAAAACATTTATTAGAAGTTCCACTCTGCAATCATTTCATTACTGTTAATGTCCTGCAGGGCACCTTGCACTGGTCGACCATGTAAATATGGGAACAGAGATGGTGTATAAAAGAGACGGAACATATACACAAGCTCTACAGTGTGTGTGTGTGTGTTTTATGTGCTTTATATGATAGTGATTGTTATATGACATTGTGTGTTATACTTTTTTTTATTAGGATGGCAATATAAATGCGATGATCTGATTTACACAGCAGACCAATCATCGATAGCCAGAGGGAAATTTCTTTATTGCTCCAAAGAGATTAATAACATCCCTGCAACCTTAAACTTATACCACTGGAAGATAGTTGATTTATAAGGCTCAGTGAAAGTAACCTTTCGCAACTGAGAGTAGAAAGCAGAAACAAAGAGCTGAGGGAGCAGTTTAGTTTAGCCTCAGTCAATGGTGAAGTAAGAATTTATGGAAGCTCTATGGGACCAAGAAATTCAGCATCTGTTTTCAATAATGTTATTTAATTCAATGAATATTTCCAGCATAAATAGCTATTTAATATATATAATTAGTTGTCCTGACTAGGGCTGTCAATGCCAGTTAAAATACATAATTATCAATAAAAACAAATTATACCACAGGAAAAACTAATATTCAGCACTGGTTTGTTGAACACTACGGGTCAAATGTTTGGGATAAGTACGATATTTTTTCTTCTCACTAAGGATGCATTTATTTGATCAAATAATACAGTACAAATTGTGAAATATTATTACAGTTTTAAAAATTATAAATTTTGAGTGCAGTCGTGCTACTTCATATTTCTGTGGAAAATGGCACATTGTATTTTTCAGGATTCTTTGATGCCTAGAAAGTTCAATGCAAGATTATAAATGACTTCACTGCCATTTTTGATCTATTAAATGCATTCTTTGCGAAGAAAAGTATTAGAGAAAATTTGAAAGTCGAAAGGCAACTTCGATGCATTTAGATTTTTAAGTTCACAAAATTATTGCTTTAATAATTGTTCTAAATACATATAACTATTGCGATATTTAGTTTTTCTGCGCAATATATCGGGTTATGAAAACATGCAGACATTTTTACCAGATGACTTAAACAGCTACATTTGAATTTTGAAGAAGAAAAATAAATACATTTTAGATTGATTTTTTTAAAGAGTTCATCTGTATAAAAATTTTTCAAATTTTACACAATTATTCATAGACGACCAATACTAACAGATTAAGTCATCTCTAACTAACTTGTGTGGTACAGACTTTGTCTATTTATAGAATCAACTCGACATTAAGCCAGAAATGAAGAGTATGGCCAGCTATCCTTGCCTTATGTGAGCAAATCAGTCCATTCGCATTTCTCTTTAGCAACCATCTGGGCATTTCAGTTGATTAAATCTGCACTAACAAGATTAGATCTAGTGCAAACGCTCAACAGACGGAATGCTAGAGATGAAATGTGCCTATACTACTGCTGTTCATCCATAGATTATGTCTATAGCTATTTTTTGTAAATAAGTGGAAGGAATGCATTACAGAATTACAACAACAGTTTGACAACATCAAACAACGCCATGTATAGATAAAGGTCAAAGTCAGTATAGATAATCCACTTTGATTGGTCTTTTTAACAGATGTTAAACTACATCCCCACATTCACAATCACACAATTTCACTTTGTTCAAAGTCAGTCACAAACAACCAAAAAGGGCCGTCCTTTCCTTAAAAAGATAAATCACTCACAAAGGAATTATGTCATAATTTGCACACCCTCATGTCATCCCAAACCTGTTTGACTTACTTTCTTTTGTGGAACAAAATAAGTTTTCAAATGTGTTTTAAAGAAAAAAGTGAAAAAAAAAAATAAAGAAAAATAATAATAAAATAAAATAAATAAATAATAAAGTGGTAAAATTGGTGTAGGACTTTTAGATGAAAAACTATTTTAAATCAGAAGTTAATGTAACATATTTGCAGATAATTACAACGACATGGCAAGTAACAAACTCAACTCAATATTTTCAGATTTTGAAAAGACTAAAATCCTAGTTTCTTGTAAAACATACTCCAATAACATTTATTTTAATTACAACTTTTAAAAATCATTTTTTACAGTGAATGACAGACTTCTGCGGTATCCCTTTAATACAATATGAAACAGACATGGTCTGATTGCTTTGGTCCACCTGCAGTCACTTACATGCCTTGACAGAAATGCACCATGCACAACATTCTCTATAAAAATGCTACCAGGCTCCAGATGTGCCAAGCCCACACAAATAGCTGCGCAAATCTCCAGTGGGGCCAATTGTTAATGTATGAAAATACAAATCTCAAATATCTTGAGACTCCATTCATTGCACTTAATTGGATTGAATGAGGCCCACTTGTTGGCCTACATACGCATTGTTTTGTGCTTAGGACGATTAATGCGAATGACACTGATCTGATGACTGACATTTAAGCTCTCAAATCCGTGGTGTTGTTGTGAAGGGCTTCAGGAAAAGATGTGGGGTGGGCTATATTACCACAGAAAGATGCTGCAGCACTGTGTCAGGGCGCTTGTTGATGTGTCAATTGTGTTGTTTTTATCTCCATCTGTTAAGCGCCTTGACTGTCTCTTTCCTCGCCTGTGCTGAGATCACATTTTTGAAACCGGTTCCTCAACAACTTTTGGAAGGAAACTTTCACTAGCCTTACACTTTCTTTCCTCAGAAGGTATGCTAGGCAGAGGCAATATTTATTCACTTGACCTAAAAAGAAATCCACCTCACTGGAGTTTTGAAAGAAGCTGCACTCGGCCTTCAATAAGTCATATTTAATTTCCTTTGACTCTAAGCACGAATCACAGTAAAATGGGCCGTATGTGGACTGGCTTCTGAGAGTACTGGATACCTATCACATGAAAGGGCTTGCCGTGTTTGTCTAGATTACCGTGTTTGAGGAGATTAGGAATAGATTAGGCGCAGCACTGAAATGACTATGAAATGAGATTATAATCTGTTATCAAGGGTATGAGCAAACTAATTAGCCAGCAAGGAGGAACGCAACGGAGTGGAATTAATCCTACCGCCTGGAAGCCTTTTACAGACACACACACACACTTTTTTTCTGAACAAGGTGCTGGCATTATAACTCACTCCTTCCATTCTGTTTGCCATATCTGGTCTCATTAAAAATAATTGTAGGATGTACAGCTACACCGCAAACCAGAGGCATTGGTGATGCAAGACAAAGTGAGCTCAAGATTCAACATGTGCTGTTGTTGATTGCCACAAAAATACAAATTTTTATATATTTTACAAAATATTCATATCGGAAACCAACATGCGAATGACATAAATAAGCATTAGGTTCGCTACATACTGTAAATGGCATGGCTGTGAGAGTCATATTGCTTTTATAAAACAGTTCCGTAAACTGTTAAAGGGCACCTATTATGCCCCTTTTTACAAGATGAAATATATGTCTCAGGAGTCTCAGAATGTGTTGGTGCATGTCTCTTTAAATGCAAATGAGCTGCTGCCCTCCACCCCCTTTTCCAGAATAGTGATGTGCCTTTATAGGCCATACTTCAGATACTTTGCCATAAAAAAAAAAAAACACAACCACAAAAAAAATTCAGTGGATTGTGTGTGGCTCACTCAGGGCGGGGGCTCTGCTAATACGGCAGTGTCTCTCAACAGTCGTGGGCGGGGCCTGTAAAATGTGATGTCACATTTGATGGATTCTGAGAACAGCTTGTTTTGAGACACTGCTTATGATTTATGGGGATTGAAAAAAGGAGCCTGTGTATTTTAATCATAATGGGATGGTTGTGTACACACACTGCCAACACGCATTTATGTTCAACCATGTAAAATTGAATTTTGCATAACAGGTGCCCTTTAATATGGAGTAACTCACATTTAAGACACGACATTGACAGTTAATTTGTCTGTGTTTGCTCTGCTAACAAAGATGCAAACAAACATTTGCAAGCAGAACACAGTATATTGTGTTTAGTTGCTGGGTAAATCACTTAACCTGGTTAAGTGAATAATTCGGTGACCCAGTTTGGTCACTGAATGAATCAGCATGTTTGAATGATTCTGTTGACTGAATGGTTCAGTGACTTACTCATAAGAACAGTTTCTTGTTCCCATCTGCTGGCATGTCATCGAAACAGGCCGATAAAATAACTGAGAATGCTATTATTCCACATTTTAAAATATTACGGTTTATGAAATATCAGTACTTGGATGTGGAAGAATGAATTCTAAAATATTAAACATAACGTGCTAAATAAGTGTTAAATAATAATAGATCCAAAGTGTATTATTTCTGCATTGCTAATGTAACTGTAAAGATGATTGTTGTTGTTGCAAATAGGTTTCTCAAACACTCAGAAAAAGCCCCAACCCACGCTCATGGCATTGGTTGAGCTTTGTGCCAAAACGGTCCGTAGCATTTGTAATTTGAGGTCACACAGGTTAAATACACAAGCATTCTACACTGATCTTGTGTCTTCCATCTTACTCAGTTTGTTTGCAGATTACCATGTAAACCAATCACAGAGTTGATACCATCTTTAATCGGCTCTTTTGTGCTGTGCACTACTTTAGCATGCAAAGAGAAAGTAGATGGAAGGAAAGGACAAAGAACGGGAGAGAGAAACTAAAACATGGTTAACACAGAGTTTGTTTGGTCAGTTTCTCCAGTGTGGCCCAAGCTGGTGGATGTCCTAATACATCATCATACTGTACTTCCTGCTACTCTAGTCACAGCCATTGCAATGGAGCTGTGTATTAAGACAATATTTTTTTGTATTAAACAAATATATATATTATTTTATACATCAAATTAACTCAAGTTATTCAGGCTATTGATTTGGACTTGTTCAATGGAGGTGTTTAGATCTGATCAATAGATTACTGCTGATTATATTGCTATCCCATTGCAGTTCATTTGTTCTCTTTGCTTCTGTCCTGCTTTGATATGTAGGCAATAGGCATGATGCTGTTGATGCTTTGTTCAGATGGGTATGTGTCCGTTCATGCTGAATGTTGTAGTACAATCTATTTGATAATGCTAAAAAATATTCAGATTTACTGTAAATGCTCTAATGCATTAGTCAATCACAGCTGACTGCAACCGAAGTTAGATACACTATAGCTTTCATAAAGCCAGATTTTGTTGACGCGAGCAGTTTGCATCGCTGAATAAATAATAAATGTATTCAGAGAACTTTAGTATAAGGAAAGAGACAAATGCAGAATTGAAAACCGGTCTGATCATGTAACTTTAAGAAGACTTGTTTACTAGCCATAGTGTATCTAAGGGCCATGGGTTAAAAGGTATGGCAGAGATCAAATCAGATGCAGCATTCGCAAAACACTAAAGCCGGAGAGAGTATAAAGTGGAGCGAATAAGTAGAACACATTTTGGAAGAAGCACTATAGTAACTCAACAAGAAGTTTATTGGCACTTTAATGGAAATGGAAACAAATCAATAGAATGCAGGTTTTAAAATAGTCCAAGCACAGATACAGATTTAGAATTCAGATTCTGCTTACCCTCATTTAGACAAGTAAAATGTAGCTGAATGAGAGACTAGATAGATAGATAGACAGACAGACAGACAGACAGACAGACAGACAGATAGATAGATAGATTTCTATACAGAAGTCAAGACTGAGTTTTTTTTTTAGCCAGTTGGTTATTTATTTACAACAACAGGAGCTGCAGTGGATCCTGCAGGCTGGCTTTAAGGTTCCCTGTGCACAGTCTAGTTTTAGAGAGTAGCCACAGATCCAGAACCAGGTCTGCTGCCTTTGACTGTCACATATGCTACTGACATGTCCTAGGAGACTCCCGTAGTTAGCCAAAAAACAAGATTAGGATCATGCGACTATTTCCGTAAGCACGAGACAGGCTTGGGTTTTAACACAAAAGCGTGTCTGGAGGTGCTATATGGAAAGTATTCCCATCAGATCCCTGGAGACTGGCAACAGGAGATGTGCTCCAAAGGGCAGCCTCACCTCCCTGGGGCTGGTCATTACCAACGATGTGCTTTGGCAGGGAAGCTCAGAGAGAAATCGGCCGGTTTTCCTCAAGAAATATGTTATGAAAAGTTTTCCTATAAATGTCTGTTGGTGAGGGGATCTCCCATGAGGCTAAATACACCAAAGAGGAGTCCACAGACTGATGCAGTGTCACTGTATCCTCATATTAACATAAAAAAAATGAATGAAATCCAGAGTAGAAAGTCTGGAAAAAGATGAAGAAAGATAAGTGTCTCATGTTCCCATTTCTTAGTGTTTACAGCATTGTTCTAATAGTGTTGTTGTACAACTACTAATTAAACACGGGATTTCACAGTATACAAGAAGCAACATGCAAGGAGATAACAAGAAATGGGTGGTGTTTTTGTTTTTTTGACCCTCATTTCGTGTTGGGAATTTTCCCTCAAGGGAAAATGTACAGAAGCGTTGGATAAAGAAACCCTTTATTGTTCTTGACGTTAGCACTTTGAGTAGCTCCAAACCCTCGAAGAGTAATTACAAAGGTAATGAAAGGAACATAAACCGCTATACCACAAGATTGAACAGTTTTTTAGGGGAGCCTCTGATCAAAACTCGGCAAACTGTCCGTTTTATGTCTTTCTTCCTGCTGTTTTTTTTTTCTTCCTTTTCCACAAGGTTGGAATTTAAAAGCCTGGTGCCTAGTGTCCACAGCAAAGCCCGTGCAGGCTTTATTTTCCTCCACTCTGTTAAAACAAAGCGAGACATACCAAAGGCATGTCCCGGTGCCTAAATATTTATGAGAGGAGCGGATGATGCTGTCTATTTACCTTCATTGGCAGTCTTGCTTGAGGATACCTCAAATAAGGAGGCACAGTGTTAGCGCAGGACACTAAAACTGGGTTGGAGTTCATCCCACACTCCTCCAGGATGGAAAATACGGGGAAATATTTCAAAGCCTGGAGCGTATTTGGTTGGGCTCTGCTTTGTTTGAGCTGCGCGCTCCCATGTTAGGATTCATTAAAAGTGCAGCATGATTCAGAATGAATATGTGGCGGTGGAATCATCCTTGAAGACGGAGGGGTAGAGAGGCAATCTGCAGCTATCCCATCCCTCCATTCTCTGTTATGTAACCGGCCCTCCTGTGGTCTCTCTGACTCAGTCTATTTGTGGTGTCTAGAGTCAGATAAGAGTGCTATTGCAAGCAGAGCTTCTCCACCTATCTATCCTTCCCTTTTCTATCATGTTGACATACGGCACCTGTGAGTTTTGCTCCATGTTATTAGGTACAGGTACTGAGAGACTATTAGCCTGTTTCAAAATGATAGAGCCTTGTAAACCAACCCATCTGAGTATATTTAGCTTATCATTTACCTGTCCTATCTGATGTAGAGCAAAGGACAGAAACATTACGTAACACTGCATTAACTTATCACAGTCCACAATGTATATGAGCTAACTGCCTCGCTTTAGTATGAACACGGGCTTCATTTTAGACCACACAAAGAGTGCCACACCATTTGATCGTAGTTCTTTCTGATAGCACTGCATGCTAAATTATTATTAGGGCTATCAGTGTTAATTACTTAATTGCTATTAATTGCATATATCAATATCAAAAATGTATAAAAAATACTATAAAATTTATAAAAATATTATTAGAAGACAGTATATTGTTTTATTTCTAAAACTGAACATAAGCATAGCGCAAGCCTATATTCTTAAACAATGCATTTGGCAAAAGAGTTGTCAGCCTTTCCGAGATGTTAACACAATGTGCGTTTGCATTCAGTCTACAATATTAGCTTTTTTTCATATCATGTTTACAGAGTCCTGCATATGACATGCTTAAAAAGAAATAGATATTGGCTGCTAATTAAGAATTGTTCCCAAAACATATAAAACTATGGCCGTATTGTGTTAATGTGCCCCTTAGTTTCATTTGAATGAAATTTCAGCCATTATATCTTTTTCCACGTAATGTGCAGTGCTCTGAACTATTTTTATATATTAATATGTATCATAGAAAAACATAAAAAAATAGGCACTATATATATATATATATATATATATATATATATATATATATATATATATATATATATATATATATATATATATATATATATATTTGGTACCTATATTACAAAAACATAAACATATGAATTATTAAAGTTTTGTTATATTTAAAAAAATTATTTATTTTCAGGAATGGATCCTGTTTAATGCATCCTGTTTTTAAAGTATACACGTGGTTTGATGAGGCACGTTGTACAGTATGTAGTAGCTGGTTGGTTATAGTGGCTGGTGACTCGTGGGGGAAATGATTTCCAATTTATGACATAGATAACTGTTCAGTTTAGATAACTCGCATGTGCTAATGTCTGTAATAAGCATTTATATTTGTAACCTCTCATTATAGTCCACATTTACTGCCTGTATTGGTGAATATAGAGTATATACTGTATGATTTATAGAACTGCACAGGAAAGATTTTAGACTAACTGTGAACCCACAGCAAAATGATTGTGAACATGTCCATGTAGGATTTGTTGCAGTCTGACCTAAAGAGGCATTATATGGAGTGTGGCTCAGTGAGCATGCTCAGATTTAGAGTGGCGCTCTGGTGCTGACATCACCTAGAAATTGCTTATCCAAGGTGACATGTCTACCCAGCAAAGGGCAGATAGTGCATCGCCGCAAATATTTCACCTTATTAAATATACATCGATAGGCTCAAGTTTGTAAGGTGGCTCACCTGAGTCAAGGTTACGCTGGCAGATTTTTATTTCTAACATCTCTAGACTGAATGAGAGTTGAAATGCTTCTAACACAGGGAGGAAAAACAGATCGAGATGGAGAGAAAAAGATCCACAGAAAAAGAAAACAAAGACATAAATCACAGTGGAACGAGAGCGAGAACAGCAAATATGTTCCTAGAAAGTATCCTGAATCTGTCTTAGGCACATGGCTTACACATGTGTCCCAGTGTGTGACGCAGAGTGACACATCAGGTGGAGTCGGATTGTTGTGGGCATGGGATGTGGCAGGCTGGGTAGCACTGCTGCAAGACGATGCATCTCACATTTAAACACTACAAATAATGTTTTTAGCACTATGTTGTGCTAACATTTAACTTCCCAGAATTATTTCTGTTATTTATCTTTACAACGAAAAAAAAAGTTAACCTTAAGAGTATGCTTCATGTGGAAATATCTAAACCTTGGTCTCGTTAAAAAAATGAAAAGAGGTTCATATTAATTTTAACAGGGGCTTCGATGTACAATATTAGTTAAACTTAGATGAAGTTAGTCATTTAAAATGCCTTTAAAAAATCTGAATTCCTTTAAAACTTTTGACCCTGCTGAAAGTCATGGTATAATTCAGATACTGCCTAAAATCTTTCAGATCAAATTGGTTAAAAAGTGCAATGAATTCACCACAGTCGATAATCCAATTTTATTTAAATTAAAGATTTAAGGCAGCAAGTAGACTTAACGTTTTAAATTTTGTGTAATGCACTTTCTCCAGTAGTTTCAAAACTAGACACACACACACACACACACACACACACATACACACACACACATAATTTTAAGGGACCTCTTCCTAAAATACAAAGGCAGCTTCTGTATATTTTCATACATAAAACCTATTTTACTATTGTGTGTAAAATATATGTGATATTTTAAACAACTAAATTCAATAAATGGCTTTATGCTATCAGTGTACTAAAATACATTTTTAAAACCTGTAAAATATGTACTGTTTATTAAGTTGACCGAATATCTGTAATAAACATCTATATTTTTATTATTATTAAAATTTTTTATTTTTTACAAAACTGTTTTACAAAACTGATTACAGCATGGTTAAATCTAATTATTATTCAGTTTGGCACAGGAAATCATTATGTTAAACATATTTAATTAATTTTTTGAATGCTCACTTTAACTATGGCAGCCCTAAAAAAAAAAAAACTCCAACCATAGACCCTAGTTTGACAACATCAGTCTTCGATCTGTCGACTGTTTGATGCTGAAAGTCTTTTGAATCCAATGAGATGGTTGATTCTTCATCCTGCAAGATTTCCTTAAGATCTGCAGACACACTTTTGAATGATGTCGCCCTCAAAATAATGGTTAGGTGATTAACAATTAATAATGATTCATTAAATCAAGAAGGATTTGTTGTTGTTAGTAAGCAACGAGAGCTATTTTGAGCCTTTCTAGTGATCTGTACGTACATGCTTCGTGAGACATCTTGGACAGGTGTAGCATTGTTCTTTAAACTGCCATATGGTGCAGTAATCCTCCATCATGCACATACTACATCTGAAAAAGGTCATGCAAAAAGGACATTGGCGGTCCAAAGCGACACGTGTATGTGATGTTCTGATAATGTACTTTTACGGTTTGTACCATAATCTCCGAACTCTTTGTGCTACAATTCAAGCAATACCCCATTAGGATTTATGCATTTTGCTACGGACTAAAATTGTGTTAAATGTAGACACAATGAGAAAAAAAAAAATCATAACTCAAGGGACTAATATACACAACGACGGAAAATATGGTTTCGGATCAGTAGAGCTGATATTCATTTCTGTGAGATTGATATCCTCTCATGCCTTTATTAAGGTGTGAGGCCAAATCCTATTTCCAATTTTATTAATAAACCTTGTTATCAGGTACATTTTTATTTCTGGTTGTGAAACCCAGTGGCTCTATTCCCAAGTAAAGTACAACTGAACGTAAGAGTGTACACAGGCAGCTGGCTCACATGCTGTGAATTAGATGGCTTAAGTCCAGTGGTGCTCCTTCTCACGGCTATGTTTGTGTTGGGGGGGAGGGGGGGTGGGTTCTTGAGGTCATGGTTTCATAACTCTTCACAAGCCACCAGTCATTAACCATGCATGCCATAAACACACGTGACAGAGGTACACGAGATATAGATAATACAAACATAATCAACAAAACATTTCTGGCCTGATTGAAAAATGCATTCTAAAATTTGGATGTAACTTTACAGAAAAAAGGTTTAGAATTATTTTTTTTCACACCAAAATCTTAACACATTAGTCTTGAAGCTATACTTTTGAAACAGTAACTATTTTAACAGATTTGGAGACATTTCTCAATGTCAAGGAAGGATCCTCGGAAGCCAGAATTTCGAGGATGCTACGTCATCGACATCCGTCGAAAGACTGTTCCAATTTCGAGGATCCTCGGATTTTCAACCAAGGACTGAGTACTTCGTTCGAAAAATATCCCATAAACAGGAAAGGATGCATATGTGTAGCCTTTGTGCTCTTTGCGCTCTCAAATCACCCACAATCCTATGCGCACAGCTTTGCTATCTTGTTCAAAAATAAAAAAAATGCGTTAGCGGAGTCGGAGCGTTAACAGTTTTTATTTTCATTACCAAAAATTTGTTAGAACTGTAGTAAATATAAGTAAAGTTTAACGTTTAAATGCCAGTACAAATTACTACCATATTGATATTGTAAATTATGGCTAACTGAATGGCTTAATGGCTAACTGAACCGGACCTGTTATTCAACAATTGTTAGCTTGGTTGCGTCACCGGCATTTCTTATATAAATAACTAGTTAAGTTGTCCAAAGTAATTTAAGGATACCATTCACAGCTTTATTCAAACGGCACTTTTCACTGACGCAATGAGCAATGATGTGCACGTGCTAGCCTGTTCCATTTACGTGTTCTCCGAATGCAAAGAGGAGTCTCCCCTAGCCTCTGAAGGAAGTGACTTGGTAGGACCAGTCCTGCTAAGGAAGTATCCTTGACATTGAGAAATGCCTATTATGTCGCTTGCTCACCAATGGATCCTCTGCAGTGAATGGATGCCATCATAATAAGAGTCCAAACAGCTAATAAAAGACATCACAATAGTTCACAGTTTATCCATCAATTAACGTCTTATGAAAGTGAAAACCTGCATGTTTGTAAGAAATCCATCAAGATGTTTTCTTCTGACTAAAATATGTCTATAATCAATAATAATGTTTCCTGCAGTGGAAAGGCTGATCCCCTGTTGTCCGCTCTCATCAAAATCCACCAACATACAGTATTTGTTTAGAACAGTTTTAGACTCTTTTGCTTGATCTGGTGCATATCTCTCTCCTTATTCAGACTAGATGACTTTTTCACTGGAAAAAGCAATATTATGAATAAAACACTCATATTTTAACCAGAAGCATCAGTTTGAAGTTAGTAACACATTTATGATGAATGTGTTTCCTACAAACAAGCAGCTTTTCACTTCACAACATGTTAATTGATGGACTGGAGTCATGTAGATTATTAGTGGATTATTGTGATGTTTTTATGGGGTGTTTGGACTCTCATTCTTATGGCACCCAATAACGGAAGAGCATCCATTATAGAGTAAGTGATATAATGCTAAATTTCTCCAAATCTTTTCTGATAAAGAAGCTCATTTACATTTTGGATGGCCTGAAGGTGAGTTCATTTTCATCTTATTTTCTTTTTCAGGGGAACCTTTCCTTTTAACTTGTAGTTAACCTGGAATATTTTTCTGAGTTAATAAGGCAATAACTAGTGACTAGTTGACTTTAGGCTGAATTAAACTCTATGGGGAGTGAACACCAAAAGCAGGTGTTAATTATTATCTCATTGAACAACCTGACCTGTCATGTCTGAATAGAAATACACAGCATGTCAGGTGACTCATAACTCAAGCATTGCAATGCACATCTGTTGCTAACAACGGCTGGTATGATATTTTGATTCTTCTTCTTAGCAGGATGTCAAACGCAACATCATAACTCAGTGGGAATGTCCACTTGCTGCCCTTGAGCAAGCCTTGTTCAATGAGAGTGTCATTACAGCTGTGTGACACTGGCCTTGGGCCGGACGCTTTACAGTGAGCACGCACAGAAAGTCGCACGCCACGCTCTCCAAGTGCATCTCTGAATTGCCGGCCGGCTGTCAGACGACTCCAACAGAGGCACAGCCCCGTCTGAACTCCATTGTCTATTGTCTCAAAACGTAAACACGCGGCCAGAATGCAGTCTTCACTGAGGGCGGGGTAGTTCACCGGTCTGGATGTTGAGATGGCTGACTTTTTGGCACTGTGTTTGTAAGGTCATTTCAATTTCAAAGGGAAACGTCAACTTTTATATTATTCAAAGCATCTTAAAAAATAAATATGTTTTATTAAGCCGTAATATTAAGATGAAAAACTATGTTCTACATATACAGGGCAATACATTAAGAATAATTTTGTATCTGACTGGATTCATTTTATTGACTGGGTATAGAGGACCAGCTTGACTCAGCATGTCTCCTACAGGTAAGATACACACTTCAGGGATTTAGCTTCTTGTTTATCCTAGTCAACATAAACCCAGTCTGGAGGTCATAAGTGAATCAGGGCCATGTCTGTGCTTTAATGAGGCCACCAGGGGCAAAGCAGGTGGTCACACTGGATTCAGTGGGAGCAGGTCAGTGTGAGTTCACAACGCCACTCGTGTCACCAACACAAAGGATTTGTGGTATCTTTGCAAAGTTGCCTGTGTATGGGCTTTTAAGAAGGTGTGTATATATCTCCAGGCTTGCCATAAAACAGATTAGCGTAAATTCTGTGGCATATCATTCCAAAGGTGCTGAAAACAGGACTTTGTATGGGTTTTAATGCTTGAATTAAGTGCCACATGTGGCATTCCCTGAGAGAAACCCTTAATAATTGCTTTTCGTGTTTGAGATAGAGCCCACAATTTTTGAAAATCCCTGTCTGGATCACACAGAGATCTGATTACTTTACGGTTTAAAAAGGTTAATTCGGCCAAGAATGAAACATTTGTCATTAATTACACACCCTCAAGTTGATCCAAACCGGTAAGACCTCTGATCATCTTCAGAACACAAATGAAGATATTTTTGATGCATTCTGATGCAAGGGTACTACCATCCTTCATCTCCTCTGCGTCTCCTTAGCACCATTCTGGAGAGCAATCACTGAGCGCAAAAAGTGTATTGTATTCTGTGTCAGCTGCATCACACTAATACCTTTTCTACATATTTTGTGCTTTGATTTGAATGAAAACAATGTATCTGCATGGCACGGCTGACACAGAATAGCATGCACTGTTTGCGTTCAGTGGATACTCTCCAAAATGGTGCTAGGGTGACACAGAGGAGACCTACAGTATTGTTGAATAAAGTTGCACATTTTTTTTCTTTCTATTTTATCAATCTCCTTGTTATGTTACTGGGTGTTAATTGTGGCAGTACCCTTGCTGTCTATGGGAGATAAAATATCTTAATATGTGTTCAGAAGATTAATGGTGGTCTTACAGGTTTGGGACGACATGAGGGTGAGTAATTAATGACAGATTTCTCCTTTTTGGGTGAACTTCCAACCTTAGTTAAAAACGGAGTTAAATCATAAATATGACATAAAAGGTAGCAATTATGTCTTAAACAGTCAGAATTATGTTTAAAGGATACTACATAGTACATAAAACAGACAAAAAGGCAAAATTCTAAAACGAAAAGGTAAGATAAATGTCACATGGAAATTGAGATAAAACGTCTGTATAAATCTGTGTAGTACTTTATACTGCAGATAAGTCATCATTATCAGCATCATCATCATTATTGTTTGTTTTTCGGGAAGATAAAAAGACACTCATTTTTTATGTATATAATTATTTAATGTTTTAATCTGCTCAATTTACTCATTTTAATCTGGTCTCAGCAAACTTCCCGAGGGGTCAAAATATAAGATAAAATATATTAAAAAAAAGGATTCAAATACATTTTATAAACTTATTTATTTACACTTTTTTTAAATAAACTTTTTTCTTTCCTTTAAAGAACCAGCTGTTAAAAACCTGGTATACAAGTAGCCTTAAAAAACATATATATATTTATTTATTTTACTTATTTTTATTTATTTATTTGCTAGTTTACTTACATATTTCAGGAAATACACCTGTTCTTGTTATGCCAAGCTTCAAAATATTTTATCAGGCTTATTTTGTTTTTTTACCCTTGTTCTTAATTGTTATCCAGTAAAATACAAACAGCTGGAAAAGTCTCGGGGCTTTTGATTACTGTTGAGGCCTTTTGAGAACCACTGCATTAGAGCATGTAGAGAACCACAAAACTAACAGACATGGACTGAACACAAAACTAAACATTAAACTCTATATGGGTGTCTTACGTAATAAACAGATACAAACTTTGCCCATAGTCATATCGAGATAATGACATTCAAGGCTGTCAGCGGGAAACATCATTGCATCATTGTTGATGTTTTCAGACTCTCACATCTGGTGTTGACCACTGGGATATTATGTGAGATTCTGTCTCTGTGGGCTCTGCTAATAGATTCTGTCCATTCTCTGCCAGGCTTCGACACACCCAGGGAAATAATATTCATGCAGATGAACATGAGTTGATAGGTGAGGTGTGTTAGGAGTTACACAAGATGAGCTTGCCCCAAGTCATTTATTAAAACAGCTTAAAACCTTATTACTACAGAGGGCATTTTAACCAGCATAAGTGCACAGCATCTGAAAACTGGCACAAAATTAATTCAAAGCAATCACTTTTTATTATTCATAAACCTATTGTATTGCTTGTATTGTATAGAACACTCACTTAAGGATGCCAAACCATTCCACTATAGTAAGTTTTTTCATGCTGTCTGTCCAAGGGAAGATATAACCTGTAACACTGTAAAGTCAACAATCCCTGTATTCCCAGTTTTTCCTTTATCTTCACTTTCTTTTTTTTGAATTGCATCATGATACAAGTATATGAGTGCTTGAATAAGTGGAAGCCAAGTGCAACTGTATTAAATTAAGGCTGTCAAATTCATAGTTTACTTGTTTGTCAGTCTTGCCATACCTGCAGGACTCATGTTGATGGACTAAAGTATCTGTCCTCCCTCACTGTTTACATGCTCAACACTGTAACGCAAGGACTCAGCATGAATCTGACTGTTTTTCCACTTAAAGTCAGATCCAGCACTGAATTTCTTACAAACTGCACCATGCGGTGAATAGTCACGCCTCAAAATCACTCGTACTGTGCAGTAATATATTAATCCAATCCTTCCAAACGTCTTTTACATCAAATGCATTCAAGGAATGAAGTTCTTGCACTTGCTCGGTGCTTCGTGTGAAGGTGCTAATCTAAACCAGCTTCTATGAGCCTTTCTTTTCTAATGAGGCTCATTGTAGAACATGAGAGACATTCTAAGTTAGTAAGAATGTTCCTAAAAACAGTTCTTGAAAAAATTTCAAGAAGTTCTCAAGTGTTTTTTTTTTCATTAAAAGAAGAGAAAGAAGGAAGGACAGTACCTTTTCAAATAGTGCTTTAAGGCTCTAATATGCATCTTTTAGGGTTTAAAAAAGGTACAAAAGACTACCTTATGAAAAGGTAGCAGCCCAGTGACAGGGTTTAAAAAAATAAAATAAATCACTGAGAGTGAAGAACACAACAGTATTTGGTCTTATCTGATTTTACAGTATGGTGATTCTATTCGAAGACTCGCTGATCAACTCAAAGGACGTTTCTCTTTTTTTGTGCACAAAAACTCATTACAATCATTATAAGTGTACACTATTTTCATTGCAACTGGCTTGACAGGAGTTCAAATGGTTGTGTTTTAAATTACAAATGCTTATTTTCTAAAAGCCTTTCCTCAAGATGAAGCATTATTTTGTATTCATTTGTGCTTCCTCTAAGAATGCGTCCTGTATCTCCGTGTGTGTTAGAGTGCATTGTGCTGAAGTTGAAAACAAGGTCCTATTTGAGCATCTTTCTAACATTTTAAACATTTTACCTTCTTAAAACAAGTTGGAGGTAGAAGAAAAAATTGTAGTTAAATTCATGTTTTTGAATCTGAACATCTTTGCTATTAGATTGCTGTTATTAATAAGAGTTGCATAATTTCTTTAGTGAAATGGACAGTGGTGAAAAGGAGCAACATTCATAATTCGTAACTTTGCATGCACAAACTAGTAGAGTATACAATAGATATAATTAACTTTATTATTTTCATAATCTGCTTTGAAAATTCTAAAATAAATTAGTTGCTCTTTTGGAAGCCTGAATTCACTTTATTTTTGAGCAAAAAAGCCTTGAAATCGGTTTCATAATTGCTTTCACAGATTGGTTTTACTTCCTCGTATTTCACAGCTCCATCATTTACATTTAAAGCGCATTAGAGGGCCAGCCATATTGTGCCACTCTCTTCAGATCACCCCCAGTGGATAGTAATTCAGCTTCTGGTATATTAAGAGGATGTAAATGTATTTTACACGCACTCACTGACGTTGCTGTTGACCCTTTGCTAGATCTAGGTCTTAATAGCCCTCCGGGGACCCATAATTCTCAGCGGCCTGACCATAATTTCCCGCCGCGGGCTGCTCTGCGTGGTGTGTGGAGTGGGTGCAGTGATAATGTTTAGACTGTCTCACTTTTGTTATGTAAGCTATTTGTCCTCTCCCCCGTTTGTTTTACCTAATCTACCTTTAGCTTTTGCCGCATTCCAAGTTGCGTTACGTAAATACTGGAGAGGAGGTTGGTGTCGGTAAGAGCGGTCGCTGTTTGCACAATGAATGGTGATCCTCTTGAAAGTGAGTAGGACTCATTTTCTCCAGGCTTTCTCTTTCTGGCTTTGGTTAGCATCTATGTACTGGGAAGTCTATAACTTTACACCCACCCTAACTGATAGAGAACAGCGCTAATGGTTTAAATTCAGTGTAACTATCATCACATGTTCTATTTCTGCCCATTGCAGGAGAAAGACTGCTGCTTTAGCGCTCTGTTGAGATTGATACATGACAGCTCCAGAGCAGTGCATTCGAGCAGTTATATGGTTTGTTATTTTTGCATTCCTGATCCATCTGTCAGTCTGGTTTCTCAACCCTGCCAGTATCTTTCTGCAGCTCTCAGTTGATGCAGCAGCAATAAATATTCAGAATCCAAATAATATAGCGAATACCCAAACTCTGCATTCCATTACCTTTCCTGTAGTTTCCAAGTTGAGCTTGAACATAATGTATAATATGCTTATGTCCATCCATGACCGGTAAGTGATCACTACCGTTTCAGTTCACAATTGCATTTTTTAAAAAATTTAGGTTGTGTAATTGCACAGGGAACAATACACATTTACGTATTAGGATGCAGTATCATAAAAAAATGTAAAAAAAAAATAAAAACTTGCTTCCTGTTTATGTCCATGATAATTGGTCATTAAACATACTGTATTATGGCTCTTGCACCAACATAAACTACAGATTCTGCTTAACGAATGCAACTGGGTCATTCCTACTGTGCACTATATTTTTAAGCAATCATATGTATTGGATAGAATATAAAGTTTGCAAATGTAAAGGAGGGAATGAGAGATGTTAGATTAATCTCTTTTATCGTAATATCACAATTAAATCAACAAAATTGCACAGCTTTGGTTGAGTGGATGTTGCTATTTTTGTTATTTCCCTGGGGGCTTTGCAGTAACCCATATTCCAGAATACATACATACATGCATACATGTAATCTCCTACATCAGAAAATGTTTCTCTAATCAGTAAATGCTTTGGGAATGTATTTAGTTATCCGTTTATTTATTCTGTGTTCTTAATATAATTTACTGTCCTTTTGGCCGTTTGGAATATTCAAAAAAAAAAAAAAAGCCAGATACCATCATTCAGGAAATGACATCAATTTTAATAGGAACACAAACATCAGTAAGTACAGTATTAACAAGGAATTTGATGAATTCTGTGATGTTTTGTGGTATTCCTTGTTCTGTCTCACTCCGTTCTGTCAATTCAAATCAAACTTACAGACATTATGATAACATTAAAATTCAAAATATTGTTAATATCCTCATGTAAGCCAACTCTCAAACCCTAATTGACCTCTTCTAACATGTTAATGTGTGTAAATAATGGTATTTAATAAAGTGCCTGATCTTTACCACATTTTGTCTTTCAAAAAAGAGCTTCTGCATTTCTGCATTCTTGAGTGTTTATCAAAGTACTTGCTTACAGATGTATTTCTGATTTTTTTTAAATTATATCTAAAGACAAAAAAGCATATCTACAGAGAAAGAAAAGAACAGACCCAAAGCTAGAAAAATTGCTGTTTGATCTGAATGCATGCTGAGTTCATTCTAATTAGACTGCAATTGTATTTGAAAAAAGGAGAAATGCAAACACCTGTACATAGTTACAAGTGTCCTCACTTCACCCCACACCTTTTCCTTATTACATTCCTCATGACATGTCTGTTTCCAGAGAATCATTTCAAGCATTTTATACAACATACAAGATGTTGTGTGCTTTTGTAAAGTAAAGGCCACAAATAGTGACAAAACAAAAATAAATACATTTTGAGACTTTGGGCTCTTTGTCATTTCAAAACGTGTAAATATATATTAGTGGACATATATGATATATTACATTATGCCTCATTTGCAGAATTTCCGAAACCTTGTGATACAAAAATATTTGCAGTTCAATCAAATATGAAAGTATGGTAGTATCCAATATCTAATTTGACCCTATTCTTGAATCAATCTGTCCGTGTTTGAGTAAATTTCAAAAGAATTCAACATCTAACGTAAACGGTTAATTGCGTTGTCAGGTTTTTATAATGAGCTGTATTTTTTTATAGTAATCAGCATTTGTTGTACATGTAAACTCACTCATTGACCACAGAATTAAGGGTTATTCACAGAGTAAATGGCGCAAATGGAAGTGAAATTCAGAATCTAACATCAAAATTCTAACTTTTTCTAAGAGAGGTGAAGCAGGTTACCCAATCACTTCATTATTTATTCCAAAAAATGCAAGCAACTTCCACCAGCTAGAGTTGTAGACGTTAATTAGTGTTTTTCTCTCATGCACAAAAACACAACAGCAGCGTTCTCCCAGTATGCCGGTCATAAGGGCGATCTCTTTCATAACAACCAACACTGACCTACTTCCTGCAAAAGCAGTCACCTTGTCAGCCCTTTGTTTCGTCTTTGTCTTTTTTACTCGGTGGAAAGGAACGCTCGGTGCAGAACAAGAGAAACAGAGGGGGTCGCCGAACAGTTTAATGCAGCCAGACCTCTTCACATCATGCACAGTGAGCGTTGTGGTGCCGCCGGGGCGATTAGCTCACCAGGGCCTGCCAATCGACAACCTCGCTAGAGACCCCCGCTAACCGGCTAAGAAATTGAATGTGTGTTTAGATGGACGAGGGAGAATTAGATCAGCCCTCTCGACTGTGTTAGAAAGATGCGGTGAAGTTACTACCCGCACCAGGCTTTGAGAGGGAGCGTGCCTCTGAGACCCACAGGCTTGTTAAGACTCAAGGATGTTGTCAGAATGCTAACCAGACAATTACCGTGCACTACTGATTAAAACGAGAGCACGCTCATTATCAAAGTTGGGGCGGGGGAGGTACGTGCAAAGCCTATCTTGCCATTAAAGAATTGTTTGAGTCTTACTGTTGGGTTAAAACGAGCTTCATATTTCCTGCACACCATAGGTGTCTTTAAAAGGGTGACTTTCACCCGGTCCGCAGGGCATCCTTCTGAAAGGCTCTGCCCACTCAGGCTATGTCAGGTTTCACTGGGCAATTTAATCAGATTTCTGCCAACTCAGCCAGACTATTTGGAGTATGTGCTTCATTTTCAATGTTTCAATTTCATTTTGGAGGGCACGGGATATAAAAATCTCTCTATTTCAGTTTCCGACGGTCTCTCATTTTCTGCCACTTAATGTTGCTCGGTATTTATTTCTGTGCGCACTGCTTTTTTTGGGGCTCCAGTAGATTAGGGATAAATCGACTGCGTTGAATGTGGGTGTGTTTGTGTAGATGGTGTACAGTCGGTTTTCTGAACAGACCATTCTTATGATCTGGAGCAAAGTGGCGAGGCATACGTTATGAGTCAGTGACATATGCCGTGCCCTTTGGGTGCCCAGTAACAATGTGGGAATTACGTGATTTCTGCGGTGCTAAAATCATTGGGTTCAAACAGCTCTGCAGAGCAGGACAAACTTAGCTCAGGCCTGGGGTGTTATTTATTATCATTTTTTTTTATTACTTTTGTGCCTTTTTTTATATATCAGTTGGCAGGTCAATTAAATGACTATGTATTCATTAAAATAACGTTATAACTGATTAATTATCATATGCGGTTTAATAATAATTGAACATCTTCTGTCTGCTTTTTCAAAAACACGTGCAACCAAGATGCAGAAAGAAATACTTTGAAACGTGATAGAAAATAATGATCGTGCACACTCAAATGTATTTCACGTCAAAATATTTAGCATTTATTTATCACAGGACCTTTTTAGAGTTATGCCATTTTAAAATGTACTATCTTTTATTTGATTTTCTAAACAATGACACGATGTGAATTGACACAAGGTTAACATTTTTAAGAACTTGGCACATTTTTTTCCCACCCTTGTCTGGAATAAAATAAGCAATTTGTTGATTAAAAGAGTATAATTTACTTCCATTCGCACTGTTTCTGAATTTCCTTGTCAAATAATTCAAATAGTTGAATTCTAAAAGTTACCCTTGAACTGCCAATGCAACACAGAACTATTTCTGACCATGTTGAGCTCCGTCATTAGTGCGGTTTGTCACTTGCTCCTGATGTCTTAAGTACAGTTTACAGGTACAATTTTATTTGCTCTTATTTCAGTGCATCTTTGAGACACACATCTTCAACAGCCAAAGTGTGTCTGGTGTGTGGAGACGAGGCGTCAGGATGTCACTATGGGGTTGTTACATGTGGAAGCTGTAAAGTTTTCTTCAAAAGAGCAGTAGAAGGTAAGACTCTCATCTGCTTTCTCACTTCCAAGCGTGTTCTGTTGAGAAATGTCTTTATGTCATATTAACGGGATGATTCCTTGCTGAAAAGGCCGGCTTAAAGCAGCGTGAATTCCTGCCTGGTTTGTGCATAATATTTCAAGGAGCTCTAGATATTGTAACTATTCTAGATGCGGTTTGATTTAAGTGGTTCAAAAGAGATGAATTCAATTATAGATCACACATGTGGATTATATAACTCTTGAATAGTTTATCTAAATGAAACGGATGTACATAAAAAGTCCCATATAGAGATGTAGTAAAACTATTATTTGCCATAAACAATACTTTGTAGTGCATAAATGTCATATACGTCTTAAAGTAGTCCTGGCCTGGCCTCACATTTTATAAGGGGAGTGTAATGTTGTTACTGCTTTTAGGGAAGTTGAACGTTCAGTGGGACATTTGTCTTAGCTCTGAAACAGACACAATGCTATCACAGCCTCTTTAGAAAGGTGCAAACTGCTGATTAAGCCAACAGACACATCCAGACTCCACTGAGCATGTAGTGTGTATAACAGCAAGTGGGGAAAAAGAAACGCCTGTTTGTACTCAAGGCGTTTTTGCTGTTTTGCGTTGACTTTTTGTTTATCGATTTAGATTTAGATTATATAGATTTTCTCTTCCAAATGAACATCTATGGAAAGCATCTGTGGTTAAGTTGAAAATGATACTGGTTATTCTTCTAGTGTACTGGACTAGTATACTATACATGTTCCTGTGGCTCAGTGGTAGAGCATTGTGTTAGCAGCACAAAAGGTTGTGGGTTCAATTCCCAGGGAAATCAGCATGAATGGATAAAGGTGTCTGCTAAATGTAGTAAGTAGTTTTTAGTGGTTATTTTGGACTGTATGTTAAATGGTCCATCCAAAAAGTTATCAATTACTTATTGTTATTTTTCAAAACAAAAGAGATGTTTTTAATGAAACCTGAGAGATTTATGTTCTTCCATTTAAAGTAAATAAATGAGACAAGAACCGATGAGGTTTGTTCTCACATGTCAAGTACAGTTGAGGTTTAATTTACGAAATTTGATGTGCTCGTATGTTTGTTGATAAGTGCTTGTACGTGAATTATACCTTGAATTAAATCTGTTCATCATATAAAGTGATTGTGTCTCCTCCTGCATTAAACTGCTTGGTTCATATGTATTACTTTTCCAATGTCTTTATGAACTTTTTAAAGTGTTCAAACTTTCAATGGAGGGACAGATATCTCTCATGTTGGATTTAAATATCCTCATTTGTGTTTCAAAGAAGAACTAAAGTCTTATGGGTTTGGAACCACATGAGGGTGAGTAAATGATGACTGAATTCTTATTTTTGTCTGAACTTTCCCTTTAACTCGTGGCTCTCTGGAATTCTTGATTCTGATGGGTCAAAATATTTTTGTATAATGACCCAGTTTCATGTTTCTTGTAACACACATTACATGTCCATTTATTTATCATCCGTTAATCAGCGAGGTAATGTACAGTCAGCCAGTCGCTATTGGAAAATAAACCATTTCAGGATGAGACAGGACCCCTACTCCTGAGATAATGACCAGCTGACCGTATGTCATCCTGTAACAATTACTACTAAACTGATTTAGTCATTTACGGCTATATATGAAGTTATTAAATGTTGGAAAAATGTGTGTTTATATAAAGCCTTCTCTCAGGTTGTGATTGTTCCTCAGAGCCCTGAATGAGGTCACACCTCAAGGGCATTCAGAAGTGCAGTCGCTTTTTCAACACCACAGCAGAGGTAGTGCTGTGTAAGAGTGTGCGCTCCATTACCTTACCTGACCTCAGCCTAGTTACCATCTGAGCAAGAGAGAGAGAGAGAGAGAGAGAGAGAGGGGAAAGGTGGGAGGAGACAGAGAGAGATTGTGAAGAGTGAGCTAGGGGAAGAGGGAGGGTGAGCAGTAAGATTGGAAAAGGATAAAATGATAATCAGAGTGAGAGAATAGACAGAGAGAAGTCTGTTTCAAAACCTAGCCTCGCTGCCGGCTGCCTATATAGGCAGCTGCTTTCTAAGGCAGCATCCTAACTGTTTTGGAAGCTCATAAGAGACTGATTTGGAACACTTTATGTAGATAGGGGGCAGCACAAAGGAGTTTTGACAGGCAGTTGTTTTCAGTGGAATTTGTGATTAGCATGTTGTTAGCCACTGAAGGCAT